>NC_142954.1:22732112-22742112 GCF_046866305.1 Octopus bimaculoides | reverse complement strand
ACTCTCTCGCTCTTTCTCCCTCACTCAACCACTCTCTCTTTCACTCTCACTCTCTCACTCTTTCTCTCTCGCTCTTTCTCCCTCTCGCTCTTCCTCTCTCCCTCTCACACTCACTCATTCTCTCACTCACTCTCTCTCTCACGCTCTTTCTCTCTCTATTTCTCTCTCACTCTCTTGCTCTTTCTCTCTCTCTCTCCCCCTCTCATTCTCTTGCTCTTTCTCTCTCTCACTCACTCACTCACCCATTCCCTCTCTCAATCTCACTCTTTCTCTCTCCCTCTCTCTCTCTCTGTCCCCCCCCCACACCTTAATTAGTGCTGGTTGAATATCTGCTGAATAAATGAAGAAGGCAAAGTCTTTCCACATCCACACACAGTTTTCGCTTTCCTTCAACTGCCACAAATCTATCAGAGAGTCTCACCGACAATTACAAAACCTATACTCAACGGCCGAGTCAGACAAGTGCACAAACAGTGAAAAGGAGCAGCACCATCAGCATCAACAACAACAGCATCGGCACCATCAGCAGCAGGGATATTATCAGACAAGGCAAATTGTATGTGTGACTTACACATTGAACTCAGCTTATCTCTGGAATAATCCTTGAAAAATCTATAATTAAAATAAGCTAATTCGGGTACAGCTGTGGTCATTTGATTGAGAAGCTCTCCGCTTCAGGGTTCCAAGTTCAATCAACACTGCCCCTCCCCCTCCCCACGCGCACACACAACAGGGCAATGAGTTGTGGATATAGCTTCTGGCTTCTCTTGGAAGACAACATAACATAGGAAACGGCTGAAACCTTGAGGTGGTCGAAGAATTTTCACAGCTTACAATACAAACAATAAAATTAAGAAAATATTTAAGTGCAGGAGTGGCTGTGTGGTAAGTAGTTTGCTTACCAACCACATGGTTTCCGGGTTCAGTTCCACTGTGTGTCACCTTGGACAAGTGTCTTCTACTATAGCCTCAGGCCGACCAAAGCCTTGTGAGTGGATTTGGTAGACGGAAACTGAAAGAAGAACGTCGTATATATGTATAATATATATATATATATATATATATATATATATATATATATAACGTGAGAGAGTTAGGGGTTGGGGGTTCAACCCACTAAGGGATAGTATCTATCCAGTATACTGCTGGGAGGGTACCCAATTATTGCTACACTAGTGCTATACTAGGTGCAATCAATGGGAGCGGGTAAAAGTGGAGGTTTTACCCAAAATTTGTGTAACAATTAGAAAATGGAGGATAATATGCTGAACCCAACTACTTGCAGACGGTGTATCCCGTTGAGTTCATTAATCTAATTCATAGCAAAAGTGAGATATATATATATATATATATATATATATATATATATATATATATATTATAAGCGTAGGAGTGGATGTGTGGTAAGTAGGATCGCGGTTTCAATTCCCAGACTGGGCGTTGTGAGTGTTTATTGAGCGAAAACACCTAATGCTCCACGAGGCTCCGGCAGGGGATGGTGGCGAACCCTGCTGTACCACAACTTTCTCTCACTCTTACTTCCTGTTTCTGTTGTGCCTGTAATTCAAAGGGCCAGCCTTGTCACACTCTGTGTCACGCTGAATATCCCCAAGAACTACGTTAAGGGTACACGTGTCTGTGGAGTGCTCAGCCACTTGCACGTTAATTTCACGAGCAGGCTGTTCCGTTGATCGGATCAACTGGAACCCTCGTCGCCGTAAGCGACGGAGTGCCAACAACAACAACTTAGAGAGGGGAGGCAATAAAGATATCAGGTTAGTGAAAACGAACAATGAAGCAAGACAAAGTTACCTCCCTTCCGCACAAAGCTTGTCAAATGGAAATACTCCTCTTGTTCTGGTTCTGAATCTCCAGTTCTTTCTGTGTTGCGTTGCTTAAATATAATCAGCCAGGCCCCTGTTTCCAAACGTCTTTGATAACCCCTTGCCCTTTTCCCTGTCAGAATGGTTTGGGGCAGTGACTTGTAAGCGCATCCTTTATGTCCAATATACCGTAGCTGTGTGGAACTCGATTCTCATCTATGGATGTCTTTGGACTTTTGCTTCATCTCTTACTTTGCTTTTACAGCTTATATAAACACACAAACACACACAGAAAGAAAGGTGGAGAGAGAAAGAGAGTGAGAGAGAGAGAAAGAGAGTGAGAGAGAGAGAAAGGTAGATAGATAGATAGATAGACAGGTAGAGGCCAATGGCCCACTGGTTAGGGCAGCGGACTCGCAGTCATAGGATCGCGGTTTCGATTCCCAGACCCGGCGTTGTGAGTGTTTATGGAGCAAAAAACACCTAAAGCTGCACGAGGCTCCGGCAGGGGATGGTGGCGAACCCTGCTGTACTCTTCCACCACAACTTTCTCTCACTCTTTCTTCCTGTTTCTGTTGTGCCTGTAATTCAAAGGGTCAGCCTTGTCACACTGTGTTACGCTGAATATCCCCGAGAACTACGTTAAGGGTACACGTGTCTGTGGAGTGCTCAGCCACTTGCACGTTAATTCCACGAGCAGGCTGTTCCGTTGATCGGATCAACTGGAACCCTCGTCGCCGTAAGCGACAGAGTGCCAACAACAACAACAGAAAGGTAGATACATACATAGGTATGTATGTACATTTATAAGCGCAGGAGTGGCTGTGTGCTAAGTAGTTTGCTTACCAACCACACGGTTCCGGGTTCAGTCCCACTGCGTGACATCTTGGGCAAGTGTCTTCTACTATAGCCTTAGGCTGACCAAAACCTTGTGAGTGGATTTGGTAGATGGAAACTGATGAAAGAAGCTCATCGTATAATGTGTGTGTGTTTGTCATCGCCCGCCATCGTTTGACAACCGATGTTGGTGTGTTTATGTCCCCGTAACCTAGCGGTGCGGCAAAAGGGACAGATAGAATAAGTACTAGGCTTACAAAGAATGAGTCCTGGGGTCGATGTGTTCGACTAACGGTAGTGCTGCAGCATGACCGCAATCAAAATGACTGAACCAAAACAATACGTACACACACAGCGGCGCGTCAAATCAACCTCCGTATAAAGTTAAAAACAGGTTATCTCCCTTGCACTATAAAAGCCTACCAGCAAAATAACACCAGGTCTCACCTGGCCGAATGCATCACGGGCATCCACTCTATTTTTCTGTATTATTTTAAAACTATTTTTTTCTATCATTACCTTATTAAATATAAATTTGATATTCAATATTAAATTCATGGACCTCATAATCACACAGCCATGCAATGTAGCCTTAGATATACCGTGTCTGAGTAAAAGACACAATTATTAGGACCCAGAGCACATTTTTTATCATTGGCCTGCATGTCCCCCTGCAGCCTTTGCGATATCCTCAAACCAATGGTTTCTGGATAATTTCACTTCCTCAGTACAGGACAATCGCTGGCTAGAGATGGCAGCTACTCAACCTAGTTCACAGTATATACTTATCAAGTGACACACAGTCACTGACCTCATAATAAGAAAAACTAGTTTTAAATCTCTGAGCAAGAAACATGTAGTAACAGTACTGGATGGTAAAGTCTATACCGTGAGCGAGGTTGAGTAGCTGCTATCTCTAGTCACAATTGTTCTGTACCGAGGAAGGGAAATTAGCCAGAAATAATTGGTCTGCAGGTATTGCTAAGGTTCGAGGGGGAGCATTACTGATGCAATTTTACACAAACATACATACAATCATGAACACATATAAACATACATATATTTACACACACACACATGCAGAAATAATTCCATTTACATACACACAAGTGTGTGTATGCAAACATTTGTTCACACACACACACACACAGATTTTGTCGGTAGCCAGCTGGAGAAGATGTTTTCCTGGGGCTAAACTGTAGTAATATCATCCTAAGCAGGACAACCAGTTTACGTTGGCAAATAGACTTTACTTTACAGTATTGTTACTATATATTTCTTGCTCAGAAATACTGTTTTCCTCTTTGTTAGGAAGGGCATCCAGCTGTAGAAACTCTGCCAGATCAGATTGGAGCCTGGTGCAGCCATCCCGTTCACCAGTCCTCAGTCAAATCGTCCAACCCATACTAGCATGGAAAGCGGACGTTAAACGATGATGATGATAATGATGATATATAAATGTTCCGTTTTTTTAAATATTTTTTTAATTTCAAAGCACTAGAAAAGTATCAACAGTCAACATAGAATAATTGTTTACAAATTATTTACACAAATTAAATTAAATACAGACACATACACAGCTTCATTCATATGAAATGTTCTTTTTTGATATTTAACATGATGATGGTGGTGGCAGTGATGATGATGATGACGATGAAAAATTTTAGTAAAAACCACCAAAGATGTTAGTTTTTGTGTCTTAATTTTTCTTTTTAACCAAAAAAAAAAAAAAAAGAAGAATGAAGGACATTCAACATGAAATAATTACATGTAAGACATAAAGTAGTCAATTATAAGTACAGGAAAATTAATCAAAATATACAATTATTACTGATGCAATTTTACACAAACATACATACAATCATGAACACATATAAACATACATATATTTACACACACACACACACATGCAGAAATAATTCCATTTACATACACACAAGTGTGTGTATGCAAACATTTTTGTTCATACACACACAGACTTTGTTCGTTAACAAAGGTTAATGCCTTCCATTTGAGCTTATCGTCCCATGAGGCTTAATGGCTTATCCAAATTTCTAAAGCTGTTAGGCGACTAAGAGTAGCTGACAATTCCCCTGAATAGGAAGCTAACCCACCACAGGGTAACTCCCAGCTCCTCCAGGCACGCATTTTCAGCTAACATGAAATGAAGTGCCTTGCTCAAGGACGCAATCAACTGCCCGTTTCAAGAATGGAATTCACAAACTGATGTTCTTTCACTGCAATCAAAGATGTTAAGGTTTAAAACAACTCAAACAGTTTGAAGAATCTTCTGGATGTCTTTGAGTATTCAAGAATGTTGGGACTGCCAAGCCATGGCTTCAAGACTGAGAATAACATTGTTTTTAAATATAGCTTCACTTCCTTTTTTTTTTTAATGGCAGAAAAAATAGAACAAAAACAAAAAATCCAATTGGAGTGTTTAGAATCACAGATGTTGAGTCTTTTTTTTTTTTTTAAATTCCAAGTCTTTCTGAGAGTCAAGAGTCTCATGAAGAAACAAAAGTCAACTATAAAATACAAGAGTCATCTGTTGTGCAACTGAAATATCTCATCACCAATTGGAAGGATGACTTTTAAACCATCATCATCATCATCCTTTGGATATTGTTGCCGCAAGTCCTGGGACTCATAGGGATGGTCACCCAGTTTATATAAACAACCGGGATCAGAGTATTCTGCCCTGAAGTGGACACCAGTCTGTGGCAGGGTGATCCATTTACAGCTGAATGGACTGGGGCAGTGTGAAATGAAGGGTTTTTGCTCAAGAACACAACATACCATCCAGTCTGGGAATTGAAACCACAATCTCACAATTGTGACTAAAAAACCGTAACCACTCAGCCATGTGCCTTCACTGACTTGTAAATGGTACCTTGAAAACAGGTGTGTAATTAATATTTTGGTCAAAGATTGAGATTTACTTTTCAATTTTCTTTTCTTTAACTAACCACAAAAAAAAAAAAGAAAAGAAACTGATATATGTTATAACATTGTTAATGTCTCATCCGTAATATTGTTATATATATTTGGCAACAAAGCTAAATAAACGACAGCTGTTCTCAAAATACTTTTCACAAAGCTATTTTCAGTTGCAGATTTTCTCCAATTACCATATTTGAAAGCACATAAGATGCACTTCTTTCCAAAAAAATGTCTCCTAAAATCACCCAGGGTCTTTTTCTGAATAGGTGCATCAAATAAACGGGTGTCATCAAATCCATCAAATACAGTATTTGTGGGAGGGACGAGATGCAGGGTGGTGAGATTGTAAGGTTTATGAGAGGAACGAGCTCTTCAATTTTGGTACTGGCATATAACCAAGCTTACTCGAGCTTGCTGATTTCGAACTTTTGTTCATTTGTGAATATTGAAATTTCTTTAAAGAATTCTTCGCTGTAGTGGAAGCAGCCTTGAATGCTGTGCTTCGTTTTAAAGGTGAAGATCTCTTTGTAGTTTTTCTCCCCTTCTTTCTCTTGTAGGTGCCCTTTCGACGAACTGGTTGTTTCCTTTTGATGCTGTTGGCTGAGAAAGTATTTGAAGAATTCCAAGCGAAATACGGGGACTCCCACTCGTCGCTGAAATCCACCGACTGCACTGAGGAACTGTGGGTGTTGAGATTGGAATAAAGCATGCAGTACTTGTTGGTAATCTCAAGGAAGCGTTCAGCATTGTACTTGGCAATCTTCTGCATAGTGAGGCCGTCGATCTTCTCCTGCATCTCATCAATAGTTAGCGGGACTTCGGTAGCCATGGAGAGTAGCATCGGATTGGGAAACACAGATGCGTAGTTGTGGATGTGTCTCTCTTGAGCAATTTGTTTGGCTAATTCCAGCAACTCTTGGTAGCAATCATCCAAAAGTTTCTTCTTGTCTGTTACAACCTCGGTGTCGACATCGGTGACGACAGTCTTCTTGCCACTATGCACAGGTAGGTTTATTTTCAATTTGTTCATCATCACCTCTTTAGCCCGTGCTCCAAGTTTGACGTAACACACAGTGTGGTCCATTGCTGTGACTGTCAGTTCTTCTCTGAGGATTGTGTCAATAACTAGTTTACGTAGTAACCTGGTGGCATCTTGTGACAAGTAGCTTTGGCCTCTTCCATGTAAGGAATGCTCATCATGGCCCAGATTTAAGACACCCTTATTACGAGAACCTCGAAACACATCTGTCAGGTAAATAAGAGTACAATTTAATTTACGGTCATGGCACATGTCCTTGACAAAGCGTATGATCTCTTTCACGTCGTCAGTGACATCACGAACATGGAAAGTAGTTTTCGATGAACAGTTATCACAAATAGCTCCAGGAAATTCATTACATATCTCAGTGTTGAAATTATATTCACCGAAATACTGCAGCAACTGACCTCTCCGACAGTCTGCCTTGTTCTCACAATAGCGCACCATTTGGTAGAGGTTGTCTATGTGAACTTTCTTGGATTCGTATGTACAGTTCCTGTCCAGGTCGATCATCCGACGCAATCGTTTCACATCCTGATAATTGTAGAAGAGCGTGCAAGACGCCAAAAGGCCATCACGCCCTGCTCGGCCAGATTCTTGATAATATCCTTCGACAGACTTTGGCATTGAGAAATGAATGACAAAACGCACATCAGGCTTGTCTATACCCATTCCAAATGCAATGGTTGCACAAATGACTTTCCAAATATCATTCAACCAACCTTCCTGAGTCTGAGCCCTCTGGCTGTCCAAAAGACCAGCATGGTAAGCAATGGCTTTTATTCCTCTCTTGCTCAAATTCTTCGCTACTTCATCACACTCTTTGCGAGACAAGCAGTACACGATGCCACTCTGGTTTCTAAACTTGGATTTAATTAATTCAGCAATTTCATCAGTTGTGGATTTGGGTTTCTTCTCTGCAAGGCTAAACTTCAAATTGGGTCGGTTGAAGCTTTTCACAAACCACTTTGGAGACTTCATGTGGAGTTGGTGTATAATATCTTTTCGGACGCGAAGAGTGGCTGTGGCTGTCAGAGCCATCATGGGGACATGCGGAAATTTGTCTCTGAGCATATACAAGCGTTTGTAATCAGGTCGAAAATCATGCCCCCACTGGCTGACGCAATGTGCTTCGTCGACAACGAATCGACTGAGTAAGCCACGAGCGTTAAGGTTTTCAAACAACGTCATTAACTTGGTGCTGCTGGAGATTTTCTCTGGTGTGACATATACAAGTTTTAGAGGTGGTTCTTTCATGGATAGCTGCATATATACAGAATCAGAGTCTTTCAAGCTTACATCACCAGATAATGATGCAGCTGGAATGTCTAACGATAAAAGCCGCTCAACTTGATCCATTATCAGGGCTCGCAAAGGCGATATCACAATGCTAACTCCGTTACTAATCAGTGCTGGCAGCTGGTAACAGAGACTCTTACCGCCACCTGTTGGCATTAAAATGAAACAATCGTGATTAAGTAAGGATGCATTGATGGCTTGCAACTGAGAACCTCGGAATTTCTTCAAGCCAAACACTTGTCGAAACATCGTCAACATGTCGTCACTGTGTGGGAAATGGAAACCATCGAATTCTGATGATTTGCCGTAAATTTCCTCATCGTCAGATGCAGATTTCATGGGTTCACTTTGGGAGAGGGCCGATTTAAAAACAGGGCTTGGAGGGGGACTCTTTTTAAGAATATCACTGAGTTTTTGGTTCTCCCTATTGCGAACTGGAGATAGCATTCCCGAACTAGTGATTCTGTCGTTATCAAAGTTTGATGTTTCTGGTAAAGAAAAATTATCGGAACTTGACCTTCTCTGAAACGAGTTTTGAACAGCTGAAACGGAATGGTTGTCAGGTTTACTTTTGGAGCTGCTGTCTGAGAGTTTGTAACCAAACTGGAAATTCGACTCTTCATCAACAGATGCTATAAGA
Organism: Octopus bimaculoides; assembly: GCF_046866305.1. Taxonomy (NCBI): domain Eukaryota; kingdom Metazoa; phylum Mollusca; class Cephalopoda; order Octopoda; family Octopodidae; genus Octopus; species Octopus bimaculoides. The sequence continues at coordinate 22,733,531 of NC_142954.1, read as the reverse complement.
TCATCAGCATCAACATCCGAGAAACCGTCTTCATGACTAAAAGAGTCATCATTAATGCTGATTTCGTTGTTGTTATTATTATTGACAACATCATGAGACTCATTAAATTTCGACACAGAAGGAGACATTGAAGTAGAGTTTTTCATGTTTCTATCAAGTGAATTTGGCACAGGAGTAGAATGGCTGGGATTTTCATCAAAGAAACTGTCCCCGCACGGAATATGAGAATTGATTACTTTTGCTTTCGAAGGCACAGACAATGGTGAGCTTACCTTGGAAGTCAAGAGACGTTTCACAAGTGATGTTTTATTTGATGGTGTAGTCTTGTTAACATCTGGCTCATTCTTATTTTTCTTTGGAGATAGTGTTTTGGCTGGCTTAGTCTTGTCTTTGAGTAGTTTCCGCGTGAGAAGCAGATGCTGCAAACGCTTGTAATCTTTGAACGCAACATTGATAAGATCAGCTGAAGGGATTTTACTGATAATATCACAAACTTCATCCATCGTCATGAACAACAGGATTCTGAGATTGTTGATGTCTTCTTTGGTCAATGATTCCTTTTGCAGCAGTGGGTTTGCTGTGACGTCATCAAGTTGTTGTTTAAGATTCGATGACTGTGAAGAGGAAGCAGTTGATTCGCTAACAACAGGGGAACGAGGGGTTTTCTTCATTCGAGAGGCCAATGGAGTTTTCACAGGTGAATCAAAACTGGATATTTTTGGGTCTCCTTCATTTCGTTTATCACCGCCACCATCAACTTCATCATCATCACTCGATACAACACGGTTCTTTCGCCGCTTCTTAGGCTTGCACACGATTTCAGTATCATCGTCGACATCACTATCTGGAACCATGATGACGCTGGTGCTGTATTTTGTCTTTGGGGTCTCTGGTTTCTTTGAAGCGGAGAATTTAGAAGAGTTAGGTCTTGCAGGAGATGAAGTGATGGAAGACGGTTTTGAAGTAGTGTTTGGTGGAAGCGAGGGTACATGAAGGGGTGCCTTCTTTCTATTGATAACAGGCGAAACTGCAAAGCTATCGTCGAAATCATCATCATCCTCATTTTTATCACAGTGATGGTCAGGAAGAACCAGGCTGTTCGATTTTGGTTTCGCATTGTTTTTGCTTTGCTCGTCGCTACCCAGCTTTCGTTTGGTTGATGAAGTCGGTTGCGCACTCTGTGGCGAAATGATTGGTCGAGGGCTAACAGCCTGAATCGGTTTCAGATTGGCCAGCGGCAAATTAGACAAGAAACTGCTCATTGTTTTTTGAACGGGCTTCGGTTCTTTTGACAAGGACGACGAACCGACATGAGCAGCAGAAGTGACGGTGGACGAATTGACGCAAGATGGTTTGCTCTCCAACGACAAAGGCTGCTTAATCGCCATCGATTTGTCTGCATTTGTCATCGCTGGTGCT
>NC_142954.1:22682112-22727112 GCF_046866305.1 Octopus bimaculoides | reverse complement strand
ATGACTTATATGTATACAGAGAGAGAGAGAATTAAACATACGCTTATATATATATATATATTATACATATATTATACATATATATATACACGCGCGCACATATATATATATTTACATATATATGTATTTATGTGTATATATATATATATATATATATATATATATATATATATATATATATATATAAATACATACATACACACACAAATAATATGTACTATTCAAGATGAGAGACGAGGCGTAAAGAGAGAGAGAAAAAAAACAATAAAAATGCGAAGATCACAAGACGCTAACTTTGCATGTAAAGGAAAAGCCAGCGCGGGGATGAGTGAACGAGATTGAGGGAGAGTGAAAGTGGAACTACCAATAAAGAGAGAGAGAGTGTGTGTGTGTGTGTGTGTGTTTGCATGAGAGAGTGAGTGAGGAAGGAAGTAAAATAGATTCTATGAGAGAGGGAGAGAGAAACAAAGAGAGAAGGAGAAAAATAGGGAGAATGAATGGGGAAAGGAGAAAGATAAACTCTATGAGGGAGAGAGAGATATAAGCATAAAGATCCTAGAGAGAGAGAGGGAGACATAGAATGATAGAGACTCAAACAAAGATCTACACAGAGAAAGAAAGAAAGATACAGAGAGAGAGAGAGAGAGAGGTAGGCTTAGTAGAGAGAGAGCGCGAGATGGTAGGCTTAGTAGAGAGAGAGTGAGAGGATAGGCTTAGTAAAGAGAGAGAGCAAATAAGAAAGAGAGATAAAGAAATAAAACGAGAGAGTGAGGGAGTATGAGTAAGAGTAAATGGGAAGAGAAAGGGGAGGTAATGAGAGAGGGAAAGGGTGAAAGGCAGAGTCTACGAGAGAGATACAAATATAAGTATTTACACACAGAGAGGGCGAGCGAGAGGATAGGCTTAGTAAAGAGAGAGGGAGAGAGCGACAGGAGAGGCTTATTAGAGAGAGAAAGAGAGAAAGGATAAGCTTAGTAGAGAGAGAGAGAGAGAGCAAACAGGAAAGATATACAGAATTAGTAGAGAGAGAGAGAGAGAGTAGAGGTATGAGTAAGAGTGAGACACTGGACTTACAAGATGGCGGAACAAGCAATGATGGAGTTGGAGAATGCAACCCAAATTGTTTTGGTATGTTACTATAGACATTTCATCATGTCTCAATATTCACTTCGTTTGATTGCCATTCGGGGACTGTTGCTCCCTCATCGTCCCTTCTTCTTCTCCCGACATACATCAATGTCGTCATTTCACACAATTTCCCTTCTCTCTGCCCGTTTTTCTTCCTCGTTCTTTCATTCCAAAATACCATTTTAGATTCCCCGATTATTAAATACAACAAACCCCTCTCTCTGTGTTTATCCGAAGGGTTTCTTTCCTTTTTCTATATAAAGAAATCCCACACGTATTTCTTCCCCCTATTATTTCATTCAACTACTCACTATATACCATGTGTTGGCGAGTGTATATATGCTTATCTACTCGATCTTTCGTTTATTTAATACATGTTGTGTTTGTTAGAACAAACAGGATCGACGGTAGAACTCAATACACGACTGTGTGTGTGTGTATATATATATATATATATATATATATATATATATATATATATATATATATGTGTGTGTGTTTGGCAGAAGTTAAAAGGCCAAGACTTTCGTGCGTGGGACTTACCAAACATGCCTGAAACTCACGGCCCTTGAATCACTTGGTACCTTTTAGCGATTATATATATATATATATATATATAGAGAGAGAGAGGTAGAGACACAGACAGACAGATAGATAGATAGAGAGAGAGAGAGACAGACAGATAGATAGATAGATAGATAGATAGATAGATAGATAGATAATGGATGGATAGACAAACAGATAGATAGATAGATTGTGGCTGTCGAGGCAGTGTTTTGCTACTCTGGAGTGTCGCCCGTGTCCACAGGGTCACCAGACAAATTACAAATAAATATATTGATCTCTAATATTGTATTGAGTACTCCTTTCGTCAACATCTAACGTGTGTGTGTGTATATATACACAATATACACACACACACAGCCTATACCCGTGGCATACCAATACAAGTGTGTTGATGTAGGTATGCTTATACACACATCAACATACACACGCGAATCTGAATTTATATACACATCAACGTGTGTCCAAATACCCACGTATCTATACTGCTTATTTTATTTCCAAACGTCCTTTTTATTGTCTATAACGAAGTAGAATATTGCATTTACACATACATACATACATATATATACATACACATCGTCACCACGTATTAGAGAGGTTGTCAGCCAAAGTATTTATTTATCGGGGCACCCGTCACTATTAAAAATAATCCTGAATAACAGAAATCCCAGATCTCTAAGAGAAGATATATATATATTTGTATAACTAACAAGGTCTATTGTACACAATATACACCAACGATAACTAGCTTTCTTCATTTACTGAGATTTTTTTAAGTGATACCTGATGATATTATTTTGTAATATTATTTTTACGTGTGATACCAGCAGGGTCCTATTTTGATTATCCACGCCAAGTGCTTCTTTATATGCATATATATATTCATGAGATCGTGTGTGGGTACGTGTATGTGTATATATGTATTCAGTGACACGTGAGACGGGAAAAAGTCGATGACAATACATGGGGCTTATGTGAATGTGATCGTTTCAAAGCTGGGGATTATTTATATATACACACATTTATATAAACCTATTAACATGCAGCACACTGTCTCCGTCTATATATATATATATATATACACACGCACGCACGCATATCCACATGCGAGACACAGAGAATAGGAGGCCTTGCTATTTGAGGTTGATTCCTAATATAGCCCAGAAAATTGTTTATGTATAAGACAAAAGAATCTCCGAAATATACACATGCATCAGAAGAAAGAAATGTCTACTCACGAGTATATAAATAAATGTGACAGCATGCAGCATATACACACTCGTGTGGGTATAAATGTGTGTATATATATATATATATATATATATATACACACGCGTACATATATAGACATGTATATATACATTCTCACAGACACCTATATGTACATACTTGTAAACACGTGTGTGTATGTATTTATATAGAGAGACAGTCAGACACACACAGGTAGATACATACACACACACACATCATGCCTTCCTATTACAGCATCGACATTGTCCTACCCGTTATGACTAGCATTGTATCACAAGAAAAAAATATTATAATCATTATTGTTATATATATATATATATATATTATATATAACGTTGACCACTCACGTGGACACTTAATGTGCTAGAAATAGATCACATCTTGTGTCTACTAAGACCTAAATTGTTCTCAAAACAAATATATATATATATATTTGTATGTATGTGAATGTTTGTATATATATGTTTGTATATGTATATATGTATGTGTATATATATATGTATGTATATATGTATGTATATATATATATGTATGTGTATATATATATATATATATATATTATATATAGCTGTGTCAATGATAGAATCGGTTGAGCATCGGTCAAAATAATACCTTGCGGTGTTTACTAACAGTTCTGTTACATTCTGAATCGAAGTCCAAATCCCACCAGGGCTTTGGCTTCGCCTTTCTAACCCTTCCCGGGTCGATAAAATAAGCATTAGCTTAATTACTTGACTTCGACCTACTTGTCCGTTATCCCCCACCACCACATTTTCCATCACCGTCAGATATTGAAGAAAGGTAGTGGGGGGGGGGGGGTTATTGCCTTCTGTTAACTATTATTGTGGTTAACAGGTGCGCCTTTGCCATCAACGCCATAGCGGGACTCCAGGTCGTTCACAGTGTCCTGCAATCGTTGTTATTCCTGGTCAGGCGAGTTAAATGCTTCTTAGAATCCTCGTGACTCGCGAGCAATTTATTATTAAGGTAGAACGAAGTTCTTCACGCTGAGACTGCAATAGGGTTTCGAGTTCCGATTGGAGTCGTTTCGTGTCGTTAATGCATCTGATTAATAATTTGCATGTCACAATATCTTGCCTTCTTTATTCTTTGCCCTGTCCACCTATGAAAATGTAACAAAGCTTTTGTAATTCAATCGTTAAGTTAGAAAGAATACATGGTTCGTACAAGACGGACCGCCGAGCCCCCGTCCATCAGCTGTGGGGGTTTATGATTGACTGGGCCTTACTAAACCTCTAAAATTGGCTGTGTAATTAGGTTAAGATGCTCGCTTTGCAACCACGTGTTTTCTGGTTCAATCCCATTGCGTGTCACCCTGAGCAAGTATTTTCTACAATATCCCCAGATTGACCTGTGTTTGGTAGGCGGAAGCTGCATAGAAGACCGTCGTGTGTATGTGTGTGTGTGTTCATCGCTTGACAACCGGTGTTGGTTTATTTACGCCATCGTAACTTGGTAGTTCTACAAAAAAAAAGTTTTGAGTAAGTACTAGACTTTTAAAAAAACAAGTTCTGGGATCGATTTGTTCGACTAAACCCTTCGAAGCAGTGCCCCAGTATGGCCGTAGTCCAGTGACTGAAAGAAGCAGAAGATAAAGATTGAAAAGTAAAGGTGTTTACAATAGTACCCGGAAACGAAAACAAATAGTGCAACGGGTGTAAAAAAAAATGTGTATGAAACGAATATGAAGACAAAAATGCTCGCAAAACAATGGGGCGCAGGTCGGAAAATTCACAAGATCCGAGTTTTCCCCTCATAACTTTGAAGAAAATGGATATCTTTCAATGAAATTTTATTTAAATACCTTTCAAACGGCATACATTACGGTTATAAAGAAATCTGTGGGGAAAATCTTTTCCCAAATATTCTTTCGCAACTCGATTTTTTTAAGATATCGAAGAATATTCCAAAAGAAATTTTTAACGTAGATTTTCAAAACAAGTTTTCACCATTCTATCTTATTTTCGGGAACATTGTACCATAAACTCCACAGCCATACCTGCGCCTTGCGAATGAAATTTGGTAGACAGTAACTGTTGGAGATCATTGTGTGTGTTTGTGTTCACATTGGCACTGTTTCAATAGTGGTGGTCTTTTATCTATTATCTTTTGCTTGTTTCAGTCATTTGACTGTGGCCATGCTGGGGCACCACTTTCAAGGGTTTTTATTTGAATGGATCGACCCCTAGTAATTTTTTTTAAAGATCCTTCCTCACCACTTCGTCCCACATCTTCCTGGGTCCACAGGTTTCTTCCACAATTAGAACTCGACACTTCTTTATGCAGCTGTCCTCATCCATACACACCACATGACCAAACCAGCTTAGTCTTCTCTCTTGCACACAACGTCTGATGCCTCAACATTTCCTGGAGATTTAATCCTTTAGCATTCGGATTATTCTGTTAAACACAAAGCTTATTTATTCACATAGTTTTGAATTAACCAGGCATTATTTCATAACTTCAAAATTTCAGTTATGAGATTGTTTATTTTTAGAATGACATTGTAGGGTAGGTGCGAGAGGCTGAATCTGACTGGCTTTAACATAAAACATGCAAATTATTTGATTGTGGTATGGTTAGTTTAACCTCTTGGCATTCAGATTACTGTCAAATGTAATCCTTATTTATTCACATTGTTTTCAGTTAATCATGAATTATCTCAAAGCTTTGAGATTTTGATGATGTGATTGTTTATTTTTAGAATAACATTGTAGGGTAGGTGCGAGAGGCCAGACCCGACCAGTTTGAACATAAAGCCAGATATGACCAGTTTGAATGCTAAAGGTTAAACTAGCAATCACTGGTCTGCTCACAATAATCTAATACTTTATCTGATGAAATTAACTGTCCATTTACCCCAAACTCTAACACCCTCTTCAGAACAAGTTCCTCAACACATGCCCTTGCCAGCCATTCCACTGATTCCTCCAACCCCAGCATCACCATCAAGTCCTCAGTCCTCCTCTTATCAAACAACCTCACACCACACATTTCTTTCACCATTGCTCTCTCAGACATTCTCAAAATTTCCCTCTCTCTCCCTCAAAAACTACGCCTCACTCCCATACAGCATTGCAGCTCTCACACAACTCCTATAGATCTTTCCTTTCGAAAAGGCTTCATGATTATATATATATATACACACACACACACAGACACACACTCACACAGGTGTGTTGGTGCAAACAAAAAAAAATAGAATTTAAAATATGAGTATATTTTTATTAATATTTAGCAGAAGTAATGGAGTTTGGTAAGTGCCAGTGCACGAAACTCTCTGAACTTGAGTCACTCTATTATTTCTTCTAAATATTAATAAATATATATAGGCATGTAAAAAACACCCAATACACTCTCGGAGTGGTTGGCGTTAGAAAGGGCATCCAGCTGTAGAAACTCTGCCAGATCAGATTGGAGCCTGGTGTAACCATCTGGTTCGCCAGTCCCCAGTCAGATCGTCCAACCCATGCCAGCATGGAAAGCAGACGTTAAACGATGGTGATGATGATGATGATTGGCATATAAGACACTGCTGAGACTAGTTCCATTCCTGCAGACCATTCTCAATTGCCACTCTGCATATTCAATGGAGAGAAGCCCCTCCCTTTCCAATTCAAGAGAAACTTTCTGTATTCTGTAACTGTCACAATATACTTTTCTAGGCCTGAATTTTTTGTGGGGTGGAGGCCAGTTGATTAGATCGACCCCAGTACACAACTGGTATTTAATTTATCAACCCTGAAAGGACAAAAGGCAAAGTCAATCTCAGCAGAATTTGAACTCAGAACATAAAGACAGACGGTCATAATATACAAGCATTTCTCATGGCACCAGCACACTTTACAGATGCACTTTACTCTACTCTTTTACTTGTTTCAGTCATTTGACTGCGGCCATGCTGGAGCACCGCCTTTAGTCGAGCAAATCGACCCCAGGACTTATTCTTTGGAAGCCTAGTACTTATTCTATCGGTCTCTTTTGCCGAACCGCTAAGTAACGGGGACGTAAACACACCAGCATCGGTTGTCAAGCAATGTTGGGGGGACAAACACAGACACACATACATATATATATATATCTATACATATATACGACGGGCTTCTTTCAGTTTCCGTCTACCATATCCACTCACAAGGCTTTGGTCGGCCCAAGGCTATAGCAGAAGACACTTGCCCAAGGTGCCATGCAGTGGGACTGAACCCGGAACCATGTGGTTGGTAAGCATGCTACTTACCACACAGCCACTCCTGCTTACATTTTTAATGTTTTCCGTGAATTTTTCATGGGTCCAGCTAGTAATTATTATTATTATTATTATTATTATTATACGTGCTGTATCTCCATGAAAAGTGGAAGTGTTGATTCACCATTATTCAAGGTCTTTGTTGTTTGTTTTGTTTCTAAGAAACTTGTTTGACACGTCAGTCACACAACAAATTCTCAAAATGGTGGTTTTGGGCCAAAACTCTATCGACTATTCCTGCCTAATAATAATAATGATTGTTTTGACATGGCGCAAGGCCAGTCATTTCTGGGGATAAGGAAGTCAATTACATTGACCCCAGTGCCCAGGATGGAGGAAAGGTGAAGTTGTTCCCAGCAGCATTTGAACTCAGAACATAAAGGGCCAACAAATATACGTGCTAACAATTCTGCCATAATAATAATAATAATAATTAATTTTGGTTTTATTGGCCACAAGGGCTAATATAAATTAAAAAGATGTAAGGACAAAGACAGGATGAAGGTTACAAAGGGTTTCGTCCGAAAAGAAGAAAACGTTCGTGTAAACAGTGAGGAAAACAGAGAAAGATATATAACAAATAAAACTCCCAAGAGGGGGAGGTGCTTCGAAAGGTTACCCGTGGAAAAACCCATATAGTGAGCCTTTGTACTGGAAGCTCAAGGCCTCAAATATGGGGGGAAGAGATTAAGTTGATTACATCAACCCCAGTGTGTAACTGGTACTAATTTTACCAACCCCGAAAGGATGAAAGACAAAGTTGACCTTGGCGGAATTTGAACTCAGAACATAAAGACAGATAAAATACTGCTAAGCATTTTGGCCGATGTGCTAATGATTCTACCAGCTCACTGCCTTAATAATAATAATAATAATAATAATAATAATAATAGTAATAGTAATAATAATAATAATAATAGCTAAAAAAAAAGTATTATTGTCATCAAGTGAACGATATTTCGACATCTCTTGTGTAATAATAATAATGATCCTTTTTACTATCGGCACAAGGACTGAAATTTTGGGGATAGGGATGTTCGATTACATTGATGCCAGTGTTTCACTGCTCAGTTATGGGGATATAAACACACCAACACCGGTTGTCAAGCGAGGGGACAAACACAGACACACACATACACACGATGGGCTTCTTTCAGTTTCCGTCTACCAAATCCATTCACAAGGCTTTGGTCAGTTTGAGGCTATAGTAGAAGACACCTACCCAAGGTGCCACACAGTGGGACTGAACCCGGAACCATGTGGTTGGTAAGCAAGCTACTTACCACACAGCCACTCCTGTACCCTTGTCAGTTCTTTTTTTTTTTTTTGGTAGGGTATCTGAAACAAGGAAACTGAGGAGGTTAAAAAGGAAGTCATAGACATGGCAATGTGGTTAAGAAGTTTGATTCCCAACCACATGGTTTTGGGTTCAGTGCCATGGTTGCATGGCATCTTGGGCAAGTGTCTTTTTACTAGAGCCTTGTGAGTGCATTTGGTAGACAGAAACTGAAAGAAGCCCGTCGAATATATATATATATATATATGCATGTGTTTGTCCCCCACCATCGCTTGACAACCGATATTGGTGTGTTTACATCCCCGTAACTTAACGGTTCAGCAAAAGGGACCGATAGAATAAGTACTAGGCTTACAAAGAACAAGTCCTGGGATCGATCTTATTTCTTTACTGCCCACAAGGGGCTACACACAGAGGGGACTAACAAGGACAGACAAACGGATTAAGTCGATTACATCGACCCCAGTGCGTAACTGGTACTTATTTAATCGACCTCGGCGGAATTTGAACTCAGAACGTAGCGACGGACGAAATACCCGCTAAGCATTTCGCCCGACCTGCTAACGTTTCTGCCAGCTCGCTGCCCTCGTCCTGGGGTCGATCTGTTCGACTAAAGACGGTGCTCCAGCATGGCCGCAGTCAAATGACTGAAACAAATACCAAAAAAATGTAAAAGAAAGGGCTGCCCTTGTTCTTAAGACTGAATCACTTAAAAAAGAACGCGAGTCCTGCTGCTGGTTCTCCTGCAGATGGTTCCCCCACACACGGTACTCCTATTGCTTGTGCTACTACACTTACTATCTCACCGATGTGCTGTTTCTGGTCTCTGCCTCTCGTATTCACTATTACAATGGACTCTGAACTGGCTGGCTGGCTGTATGCCATTTTACATTTACAAATTTGTAGCTTTGTGCTACCTATACTAGAAACCATGTTGTTGTTGTTGTGGTGGTGGTGGTGGTGGTGAATGGGGTGGATGGTTAAATCGGTAGATGCCTTGCAGTATTTAGTTACCTGTTTGTACAAATTCCACTTTGCTTTTTCATCCTTCTGGTGTTGCTAAAATAAGTACCAGTGGCATATGGTGGTTGATGTCACAGGTACACGCTACCATATTGAACACACACACACACACACAGCACACATGCAAACATACACACACCCTTGTACATGCACATACACACACACATTTATTTTTGCTTGTTTCAGTCATTAGACCATGGCCATGCTGGGGCACCACCTTGAAGAATCTTTAGTTGAATAGATCAAACCCCCAGTACTTTCTTTTATTAGGCCTGGTACTTATTTTATCAGTTTCTATTGCCGAACTGCTAAGTTATGAGGATGTAAACACTATTGTTGCCCTGGGCCTCCAACCAATTCCTTGTGAGTGAATTTGGTAGATGGAAACATTGTAGAAACCCACCATAAGTGTGTGTGTGTGTGTATGCATGCGTGTTCGTGTTTGCTCTTTCCTCCAACACCTTGACAACTGATGTTGGTTTGTTTACATCCCCAATGATTTAGCAGTTCAGCAAAAGACACTGAAAGAAAAGGAGCCAGGCATGAGAAAAACAAAAAAATAAGCACATGATACCGCTCCAGCATAGCCACAGTTTAATGACTGGAACAAGCAAAGCAAATAAAAGATAAATTAATGAGGTGACCCAGAAAATGGATCCCTCAATTTGAAACCATTTTAAAGTCGAGTAGTTTTTACCTGTCACTGTGGTGGTGATTAAATTTGTTCTCTTTTAATTGGTGATGGTCTTGTGCCAATGTAATTAAGGTATTTGCCCTCATTCAGTGAAATGGACAATAAGGACATCAGGATTTTCTCTCAGGTGTCTGCTTACAATCACCTGGCACAGACATGATTTGCAGGTAATATTATATGATTGTGATTTTCCTTAGGATTAATCTCATCTCTAGTGGGTGCATGGCTGTGTGGTAATAAATTTGCCTCTTGATCACATGGTTCTGGGTTGAGTCCCATTGCATGGCACCTTGAGCAAGTTGTCTTCTATTATTGCCTTGGGCTGACCAAAGCCTTATGAGGGGATTTGGTAAACAGAGACTAAAATAAGCCTGTTATATATATACATGTGTATGTGTGTGTATGTATATATATATATATATTTATATAAATAAGGATAAGATCGATATTTAAAATATTGATCTTATCAAGTGGCCAGCATGGGAATAAAAACCATCAAAGGTAATAATTATTTAAAATTATAATACAGGGTATCTAAGAGATACCGCTACGCTGAAAAATAGCAGTCAAATCCTGACTCTAAAACCACAATAAATGTCCACATAGCACAAGGAGCGAAGACGAAGACAAAATTTTGTCTTCGTCTTCGCTCCTTGTGCTATGTGGACATTTATTGTGGTTTTAGAGTCAGGATTTGACTGCTATTTTTCAGCGTGGTGGTATCTCTTAGATACCCTGTATTATAATTTTAGATATATATTGATGCCAGGCCCGCCTGACTGGCTCCTGTGCTGGTGGTACATAGAAAGCACTCTCTACACTCTCGGAGTGGTTGGCATTAGGAAGGGCATCCAGCTGTAGAAACCTTGCCAGATGAGATTGGAGCCTGGTGCAACCACTGGCTCTCCAGACCTCAGTCAAACCGTCCAACCCATGCCAGCATGAAAAACGGATATTAAACAATGATGATGATATATATATATATATATATATATATATATACAGGGTTGGCCAAAATATTCTATTTTATTTATTCATTTGGAAAAATGGTGTCACTCAAGAAGGACTTCAGTCTGAACAATTTTTTGTTAAACTTAAATAAATCTGAGAATGAAATGGTTTTTATTTACTGCCCGGTGACTTTTGGCCAACCCTGTAAATACATATATATATATATATATACACAGACACACACAGGGTTGGCCAAAGGTCACCTAACAGTAAATTAAAACCCATTTAATTCAAAGATTAAAACCAAAATTTGAGGGGAGATTCAGCGTGACACAGTGTGACAAGGCTGACCCTTTGAGTTACAGGCACAACAGAAACAGGAAGTAAGAGTGAGAGAAAGTTGTGGTGAAAGAGTACAGCAGGGTTCGCCACCATCCCCTGCCGGAGCCTCGTGGAGCTTTAGGTGTTTTTTGTTCAATAAACACTCACAACACCCGGTCTGGGAATCGGAATCGCGATCCTACGACCGCGTGCCAGCTGCTCTAGCCACTGGGCCTTTGCGCCTCCACATAATAATAATAATGAGAGAAAACGAAAAAAGAACGACACAACAAGTAAATTGAATATGACAAAAGCACAACAGTGTGTTTTATATGAAAGTTTGTTACTTTAAATATGTTTAATCTGATTAAAGTGTACTTAATGATGTTTAAGTAGTCCTTCGTTTCTTTCTTTTTCTTCATCTTCACCGCGAACAGAGCAAAGCAGATTAATTGGCAGCTTGTGTGTGCGGCAGAGAGAGGGGGTGGGTGGAGAGAGAGAAAGAAAGCAAGGGAGTGTCTCTCTGTTTTGTTACATATTTAAAAACCTTGTCAGTTTATTTGTCTTGGTTTGATGCTAATAAGATATCTAACATCATCATCATCATCACTGCAGTATGGTTGCTTCACTGGTGAAGGCCATGGATTGGTTCCTGTATGATCCTTGCTTGTTTGCTCTGTACATTATATGCGGTAGGTCTCTTCTAACAAGGGATGGTTTCGGTTGGAACGTCTTTGAGTCTTCGATCGTGGGTCTGCCCAAATAAAGGCTGATCAGGGCCTACACAACATCTTCGTTTCAGCATCCACTTTTCCATGCTTCCACGGATCGGTTGAAATTTGAGGCAGATTTTTCTATGGCCGGATGCGCTTCCTGTTGCCAACCTTCTCCTGCTTCCAAGTAAGGTAATATTTCTCCATGGCCAGACATGTTTTTCACAGGAGACTAGAAATAAATAACCGCGCTTGTACTATGATGACGTTCATTTACAACCATCATGTGATGTCAAGATAAACATACACCCAAACATATGCTCATGCACACACACACACACACGCGCGTGCACGATGGAGTTATTTTAGGGTGATGCTCCAGCATGGTCGCTATCCAATAACTGAAATAATAACGCACATTATATATATGTGTAGTGAAGGCACATGGCTCAGTGGTTAGAGCATCAGGCTGACAATCACGCAGTAGTAAGTTTGATTCCCGGACCGAGCTGTGTGTTGTGTTCTTCAGCAAGATACTTTATTTCACGTTGCTCCAGTTCAATCATCTGTAGAAATGAGTCGCAACATCACTGGTGCCAAGCTGTATCAACCTTTGCCTTTCCCTTGGATAACATCATTGGCATGAAGTGGGTGACTGCTGGTCTTCCATAAACAACTTCACCCAAACTTGTACCTTGGAAGAGAACTTACCCTTTATATACATATAGTTCAACCCCATTATATATATATATATATCCACATGAGAAGCTAGTATATTCTATATCATGAATGTCTGTTCTTTCTCTCTCTCTTCTTGCTAGGCTCCACCCGATGTTGTCACTCCAGTGCAAAGACAGGCTGCAGAGAAAGTTGTTCTAGATTTCAGAAAATCCAAAATGCCTTATTCCACATGCAAGCATATTCTAGGTAAGTGTTGCATTCCGTTTGCTTCATTGATGTGCAAATGTGCATCCATATTGAGACTTGAGGGAGATTTGAATGCTTTTTCTACTGGTTCTTGTTGATTTGGTGTTTGATAAGAATGGATTAACTTTGATGGCAGATTGGTACATGATTTGGCAGGAGTGGGTATTGGATGAGAGAAGTGTATTCAGGGTATATTATTGGGAAAACTGATGTTTTGATAACTGTTTTCTTTGCAGAAAATTGCCAATGTGACTATGTATTATTCCAAGCAGCCACAACAATTAAAGAAGGCGTCGTTCGCGAGTGGTTGCTGCTTTCTTCAGAACAAATAGAGTCCTTGAGATCATTCCTTCTTCGCTTCATCACTCAACATGTGAGGTAAGAAACGGTCACTGGTTTTACACTCAAACACTATCGCCACCACCACCTTCACCACCACCAACAATACAGATAAACAAGGGTGCCCCTATGGTTATTTGACCTGCTGCAAATAACAGCTAAGCAGCAATAGCCTCTAGTTGTCTCATCTTACTTCAAGCATTTACTTTCAACCTGATGGCTGATGTAAAATATATTTTACTAAGCCAACCTCTATGTCAGCGGTTTCGAATAAGGGGTCCAAGTGACCCTTAAGGGTCTATGTAAGATTTTATTGTTAAAATTTGGCTGTGTGGTAAGAAGCTTGCTTCCCAACCACATGGTTCTGGGTTCAGACCCACTGTGTGGCACCTCAGGCAAGTGTTCTACTATAGCCTTGTGAGTGGATTTAGTAGATGGAAACTGAAAGGAGCCCATGTATATATATATATATATATATATATATATATATATATATACATACATACACATGTATTTGTTATTTGTGTTTGTCCTTGTCCCCTTACCACCGCTTGACAACAGATGTTGGTATATTTACGTCCCTGTTACCTAGCGGTTCGGCAAAAGAGACAAATAGAGTAAGTTCTGGTGATGATGATAATGATATGATGGGGCTTCTTTCAGTTTCTTTCTACCAAATTCACTTACAAAGTTTTGGTTGGGCCAGCCCTATAGTAGAAGACCCTTGCCCAAGGTCCCCGCTGTCCTGGATATAAAAGTGGAAAGCAAAAGACAGGATGGTCATTCTGGGACATCTTTTGATCACATGTCTACCCAAGCAAGACTGACCTGGGGCTAAACTACAACAACAGATGTTCCTCGAGTGTTGTTTGTGTTTTATTGTTCTTTTCTTTCTTTTTTCCCTCTTCTTCTCCTTTCGGCAGTCTTCAGAGTTATGTGAGGGAGCAGATACTACAGACAGTTGCTGTCATCTTAAAGAGGGGTACCATCGACGAGAAGGGAGCAAGCCGCGAGTCATTATTTGATGACGTCACCCGTCTTGTCAGCAGCGGCAATGTCACAATGGTGAGTCTGCAGCGACACAAATTTCCAATCCCCCCCCTCTTTTTTTTTTTCATTTTAAGCTTTCAGTGTGTGTTTCTTTGTCATCATTTAACTTTACATCTCATCCTTTATAGCAATTCAGTTTACTTCTCTGTCCAATATAATCCTTATTTATCCACATTGTCTTGAATTAATCATACATAATCCTGTCTCTTTGAGATTTCAATGATGTGACTGTTTATTTTTAGAATGACATTGTAGGGTAGGTGTAAGAGGCCAGATCTGGTTGGTTTGAACCTAAAGTAGTTAAATATTTGGGTCAGATATGGTTGGTTTAAATGCTAAAGGGTTAGTGGCTCTTAATCCATTAATCTTTTTGTTATTGCATTTCTTTAGAAATATTCTGCCTTTGATAAACCTTTTGTTCAATGTTTCTTTGAACCATTGCAAGTCAACACTAGCAAAAATATGATGAACAGGGAAGGAATCCCAAGAGGCCAACATTGTGAGAAAAAAGGGTTGAACTTAGTGATTAATGCAGGGCCTGGATGTTGGATACAATAAGGGTGATGCAAAGAGGAGAGACAAGGGGGTTGGAAATGTCTGAGTGGAGATGGAATGAGTGTAGCCAAGCTCTAGGGAACAGGGGCCGGTATAATAAGAGTTGAAAAGGCAGAGAGAGAAGACAGTGAGTCTGTGAGGTAGAAGCAAAACTATGTTTCTGTGAATGACTTTACGGAATGAGTTTAGTAAGCTTTGAGGAGCAGAGGCCATTAGAGTAGCAGTGGAAAAGATGGAGAGAAGATACAGTGTGCTTGTGGGCCAGAAGCCTGACATAAACAGGTTTCTGGTTCACATGAATGACTTGATGCCAATTTAATATTCTGTTTTTCTTTGCAGCAATTGGTTGCCTGTTCCCTGTTAATTGCTCTGTTGAATGAGTATGCTAGCGCTAGTCGAGCAAGTAGTGTTGGTTTCACTTGGGAGTTCCATTTCAAATGTAAAAGACGCTTTGAGGTAAGTCTACAATTATCATCATCATCATCATCATCATTTTCATGTTTGCATGGGTCAGATGGAATCTATTGAGACAGATTTTCTAAGGTTGGATGCCCTTCCTGTCACTCTGCACTTCAATATTTGCTTATAAATATGTTCTCAAATATAAGCATATATATATATATATATATATATATATATATATATATATATATATATATATATATATATATATATATATTATCATCATCATCATCATCATAAGCATATGTATATCATCACCGTTTAACATTCATTTTCCATGCTGGCATGGGTTGGACGGTTCAACTGGGGTCTGGGAAGCCAAGAGGCTGCACCAGGCCCCAATCTGATCTGGCAGTGTTTCTACAGATGGATGCCCTTCCTAACACCAACCACTCCAAGAGTGTAGTGGGAATTTTTCACGTGCCACCGGCACTGGGGCCAGAGTAGCTGGCATCGGCCACATTTGGATGGTGCTTTTTATGTGCTACTGGCATGGGGCTCACAACTACAATTTCCATTTGATTTGATTTTGATATTGCATTTTTACCTTCTGTGATTTTATGTATATGTATTATTTTTTATGTGTTTCGGAACCATGGTGATTTTTATATTTGATTAAATGTTTTGAGGGGGTGTTGTATATAAAGTCATTGACCCAAATTTAATGTTTGTTCTATAACCAAGGCTTCTTTATATATATATATATAATATTGTTTTGTGTTTCAGGAGGAAGATTTAAAGCGAGTGTTTTTGTTTGCCATTCAAGTCCTCAATGAATTGGAGAAACAACCCAGTCCACTGAGTAGAGAGGCCACAGCTGTGATGAACAGGTTGCTTTCCATAGCAGAACAAGTCCTGAGTTGGGAGTTTACACCTAAAGCTTGTATCCTTTCTCTTCACAAAACTACACCCTTTTTTAAAATTCTCTCTCTGTAAATAAATGTATTTCAGCAAAATGACAGTCGTCAAAGTATTGGGTAGATTACCTCATGTCATTAATTTTGGTATGGTCCTGTGGTCAGGCCTCCACCAGATCTGAATATACCGAAGACCTACTCTCTCTCTGTCACAATAGTGTCCTTGCCCCATCAGGAGTTGAGGCCCATGTATATATATATATATATATATATATATATATATATATATATATATATATATGACAGTCTGTTAAAGTCTGTCATACCGGCCATGACGAAGGGAAATAGCCCTGAAACTCGAGTCGCCTTTATATATATATATATATTTATATTTATATATTTGATCCTTTATATTGAACGCTCAATATTTCATCTACATTCAATACTTTCTTTCATGGTGCCATCCATTTTTATTTAATTTTATTTTATATTATATATTGTATATCATATTATATATTGTATATTCCATATTCTATACCCCACATTGGTTCTGCAGGAATATAAATAAAACATAAAAAACAGACAGTGTTGGAACTCTTTTAAGCAAAATAATATATATATATATATATATATATAATGTATATACACACACACACACACATATATACATATATATGTACATATGGCCAGACATGTTTTTCACAGAAGGCTGGAAATGAGCAACTTCATTTGTATGATGATGGTGCTTATTTACAATCATCATGTGGCACACACACACACACACACACACAATGCACATATATACAATGGGCTTCTTTCAGTTCTTTGTCT
This sequence comes from Octopus bimaculoides, assembly GCF_046866305.1. Lineage (NCBI taxonomy): Eukaryota > Metazoa > Mollusca > Cephalopoda > Octopoda > Octopodidae > Octopus > Octopus bimaculoides. The sequence goes on along the minus strand of NC_142954.1, from coordinate 22,709,879 downwards.
GCCAAATCCACACACAAAAGCTTTGATTGGCCTGGGTCTAGAGTAGAAAACATTCGGCCAAGGTGCCATGTAGTGAGGATTGAACCCAAGACCCCAATGCTGGGAATCAAGCTTCTGAACCTCACATCCATGCCTAAGTCCACGTGGGGGGGGGGGGTATGTATTGCATAATGTTTTTACAAATTTTTGCTGAGTTTGTTCCTTAATGGTGCCTAGTTTTTCGTCGTTATGTTGGCTGTTTCGAGTCAACACAGAACGTAATTCTACGTCCAAATGACACTTGGCGAGACACTTTACTGGACGGTGACCTTATGCAGCTTCTGTTTCGCGTAAGTAGAACGTAATTCCTTTATTTTGGGCCTCAACATTACCTGATCCCTCCTTTCCTCCTTTCTAACAAAAACCCCAAATCCTTGTTGCTTGAGCTTTCTGGGTCAGTGAGGAATCTGTAACTATTTTCTAAACGTACCAGAAATACCAAGTAGATCTCCCTCAAATCATACTTTGTTGTCTTAAATAATTACTTAATCCCTTTTGATACCAACCTATTGAGGACCACCCCTGCGTCTATGATACAAAACTTTCTATATAAAGTGATCTAAATTAAAATTCCATGTTAATTTATGTTCCAATTAGCAGTTTATTAATGACCAAGATATGTTAGTATATTCTTTGGTCTTTAACTTCCATGTTCTGCCCCTCCCAGCCCTCTACTCCCTTCTCCATCCAAGGCTCTGGACTTTGATTTTTGCATCATCCCCTCACTAAGTATCTCAAGCCATTTCTAACTGCTAGCTTCAATTTGTTCACTTCCCTCTCCTCCCCATCTCCCACCTACCCTGGGTCCGATTCTAGGTTTTGACCTTTCTGCTACCTAGACCCCCATTATACCCCTACACCTCCACTCATTCACCTGACCCCCTTCTGATCTTGTATGTTCTTACCTTGGCACATGTTACCATTGTTCCACAGGTACACAAGAAAGTGCGACACAATTCAGAAATGGCTCACCGTTCCATGCAATGCCTCACACAGCTGGCATCACTGAGTGGACCGATCTTTCCCAATGACGCAGCACGTACACAGTTCCTGGCTTCGTATATTGAGAATTTCCTACACATGTTTGGCAGGTAAGCTTACCATTATTATTATTATTATTATTATTATTGGAAGGTGGTGAGCTGGTTACATGTTATTTAATTCATTTGCTGGGACCCTGACAGGTGTTACCACTCCAGGTCAGAGTAGACATGAGAACCATTATCATCATCGTTTAACGTCCGCTTTCCATGCTAGCATGGGTTGGACGATTTGACTGAGGACTGGTGAGCTAGAAGGCTACACCAGGCTCCAATCTGATTTGGCAGAGTTTCTACAGCTGGATGCCCTTCCTAACGCCAACCACTCCAAGAATGTAGTGGGTGCTTTTACGTGCCACCGGCACGAAGGCCAGTCAGGCGGTACTGGCAACAGCCACGCTCAAAATGGTGTATATTACGTGCCACCTGCTCAGGAGCCAGTCCAGTGGCACTGGCAACGATCTTGCTCGAATATCTTTACACATGCCACCGGCACAAGTGCCAGGAAGGCGACACTGGGCTCAGGTGCCATCACGATTTTGCTTTCGCTTGCCCCAACAGGTCTTCGCAAGCCGAGTTTCGTATACAATGAACGAGATGTGATTCCACATTCTTCAAAACTCAGGAACTCTTGAACCAGGGTCTCACTACTGGATGAAGTTTGAGGTCCTACCCAGGACTCGAATTGACACAAAAGCCGAGTATTTCAACAGAAATATGGTAACCGAAGGGTTATTAATGACAAAGATATTTTACTAAATTCATTATTTTCAAAACCATTTGAGACAAAAGCAAAGTATTTTAATGGAAATATGGTAACGAAAGGGTTAAAAGAAAGCAAGTCACTTTAAGAAAGTAAGGGCAGCGAGCTGGCAGAAACGTTAGCACGCCGGGTGAAATGCTTAGCGGTATTTCGTCTACCGTTACATTCTGTGTTCAAATTCCACCGAGGTCGACTTTGCTTTCATCCTTTCGGGGTCGATTAAATAAGTACCAGTTATGCACTGGGGTCGATGTAATAGACTTAATCCCTTTGTCTGTCCTTGTTTGTCCCCTCTATGTTTAGCCCCTTGTGGGCAATAAAGAAATAAGAAACGTTAGCATGCTGGGCGAAATGCTTAACGGTGTTTCATCTGCCGTTACGTTCTGAGTTCAAATTCTGCTGAGGTCGACTATGCCTTTCATCCTTTCGGGATGTAATCAACTTAATCTGTTTGTCTGTCCTTGTTTGTCCTCTCTATGTTTAGCCCCTTGTGGGCAATAAAGAAATAAGAAAATAAGTCACTTCAAAAATGATATTCATTTTGTTTTTTTTTAATTCCAGCATTGACCTCCAGTACTACGAATACCTCGGAGTTGCTCAAACCATCAAGAATCTTGTGCTTATGTTTCCACTCGCTTGCTTCACGAGTTTATCTGAGCAATTATTGAATGCCTTCATCAGTCAAATGACCAAGCTGACCTGCTCCCTTTGTAAGAAAGCTGTACATGAAGACCTGGTAAGTCGAGCATTCTGCACCATTTCAGATTTAGGGTCAACCTATTTGAGGCGTGGGCGACCTCATTTTGAAAAGTGGGCCACACAAGACTTATCATCATCAGGTGGGCCACACTACTTAAAGAGTTGAAGGTAATTTTGCCATTCTGAGAGTCCCATGGGCAGGGGCCAGGTTAAGACCCACAAAAGCCCTCAACACTTAAAAGATTTTGTTGTCCCCTTATATATGCAATTCAAAATATAAACAATAATAAACCATAAGATAAATTCCTATTTTTCAAAATGAAGCGAAACAAAAACAGTAGGATGGGAAATAATCTCTATTTCTGTATACTTCCACTTCATTTAGATTTGAAGAGTTTTCTCCTCCTTTTTTTTAACTGCAAAGTCTTTGATCAGATCCTCACTGTTTTGTTTTGTACAGATTAACAAAGATGAAACGATTCACATGGAAGCTTACGAGCGGATGCTGGAAGCATGGATGCAGATAATTTCCAACGCACGCAACTTTCCACTTGGCTTTCTGCGGTCACAAGCTGTTGAAGTGTTCAATTCCTACCTGCAGTGTCACCTCAGCCCTCCCGATGGAATACGTAACCAGGCAAGTAGTTTCACACACACACACACCTGTATGTGTATGTGCAGGTCATCACCATTATTTAATATCTTCTCTTTCCACGTTTGAATGAACCAGACAGAATCTGTTGAGGCAGATCTTCTACATTGGGGGCAGACACCCAACATGGATCATCTTAGTGGTCATGGGGATGTTACAGCTTATTGTTGCTATTTTCCCAGCCTTCATGTCCAAGTTGAGAATCTCATCGAATGTCTAGTCAAGTGGGTGCAGGAGTGGCTGTGTGGCTCACCAACCACATGGTCCTGGGTTCAATGCCACTGCATGGCACCTTGGGCAAGTGTCTTTTACTATAACTTAGGGCCAACCAAAGCCTTGTGAGTAGATTTGGTAGACGGAAACTGAAAGAAGCCCATCGTATATGTATGTATATGTTTGTGTGTCTGTGTTTGTCCCCCCACTATCGCTTGATAACTGATGCTGGTGTGTTTATGTCCCAATAACTTAGCAGTTCACCAAAAGAGACCTATAGAATAAGTACCAGGCTTACAAAGAATAAGCAGGTGGGGCCTAGTAAAAATTTTCTTCAGGTCAAGTAGCCTATCCGACTCAAAAGGTCCCTGAATAAGGGTTGTTTAAGGATGTTGAACAAAAACACCCATGTTTCCATAGGTGAATTATTCAAACCCCAAAGAATTCCTCTCAACACATGGCTATGATGCTCCCCCACTACTTCTGCTCGTGATCAGAGATGCATATATTGTCAGCCGCTAAGGGACATGCTCAACTGGTTAAGGTCAAACAACTGACAAGCAAATCTGTGGTATTGAGCAGAATATTTGCTGTAGCCCATCTTTTATTATTATTATTATTATTCTATATGGAATCGTATATGTTTGATTATAGATTTTAGGAAACGATGTGATTGAAGATGATGAAATTGAGGAACTCGACGAAGATGACCGAGAAAAGTTTAATGATCAACTAAGCAGCATCGGTTCCTTGGGCCGCCTTGTTGCTGACCACACAGTCCCATTGATGGCCAAGTAAGTTGGTTTATTTCTTTTTGATGTCCCTTAAGCACATTAACAACAGCAACCCAACTCCCACCTTTTCAAACTTTGCAAATTTCTGTCAAGTGACACAATTATTATCATAATCATCATCATCATCATCATCATCATCATCATCATTATTAGTATTATTATTATTATTATTGAGGTGGTGAGCTAGCAGAATTGTTAGTATGTCAGACAAATTGCTGCCAAGCATTTTGTCCATCTTTACATTGTGAGTTCAAATTCCAGTGAAGTTGACTTTGCCTTTCATCCTTTAAAGGTCGATAAAATAAGTACCAGTTGTGTACTGGGGTTGAGGTAATCGCCTTAGCCCCTCTCCAAAGTTGCTGGCCTTGTGCCAAAATTTAAACAAATTTTTGTAATTTCTAAGGTGGTGGGCTAATCAGAATTGTTTGCAAGTCGGACAAAAATGCTTTGTAACATTTTGTTCATTTTTACGTTCTGAGTTCAAATTCCACTGAGGTCAACTTTGCCTTTCATCCTTTCGGGAGCCCGGGTCGATAAAATAAGTAACAGTTGAAAACTGGGGTCAATGTAATCAACTCAACCCCTCCCCCAAAATTGCTGGCCTTGTACCAAAATTAGAAACCAATATTTCACCAACCCTCATATACTTAAAGTGAAAGTGAAAGTTAAACAAAGTCTAGTGGTCAAGTTGTTTAGTAGTTGTGGTTACAAGTTTGTTGTTGTCCGTTAAGATAAAAATGAAATTTTCCCAGGAACAAAATATCCGTTGTCAAATTAGTCAGCACTGAATCAGTGGCAGCAAATAGACTGTGCCAAACTGTCTCATACCCTTTGGTTAAACTACTACTATTTGTGTTGCATTTCAGGTTGATTGAGGACCGAGTGAACCAGTTCAACAACCAGCTACAACTACTTCAACAGATGAGGGCCGCACAGAACATGAACAGTTCCAACATATCGATAAACGAGGAATTGTTTAAGGTTTTGCATGAAGACTTACATTGGTTGATTCTTATTGCTGGTAAGTTAAGTTCTTCCTAATGGCATTTATCTGTGTGTGTGTGTGTGTATGTGAGTAAAAGTTTTGGTTGCTGATAACTTGATTTTGTGTCCAGTTTCTTTGCATGACACCTTGAGCGTCTTCTACTATAGCCCCAGGCCAACTGAAGCCTTGTGAGCGGTTTTGATAGATGGAAATTGAAAGAAACCCATTGTGTGTATGGATGTGTGTGTCCTTGTATTGACATTTCATGATAGTTGTAAACGAGTGTCACTGTCATACAAGCAGTGTTATTTGTTTCCAATTTCCTGCACAAATATTGTCTGGTCATAGAGAAAGTATCACCTTGCTTGGAAACAGGTGAGGGATGAAGACAGGAATGGCATCTGGCCATCGGAAACAATCTGACTCAGTGGACTCTGTCCAACCCATGAAAAAATGGACATTAAAACGATGACAATGATGAGGATGAGAAGGATGATGATGATGGATCAATGGATGTGTGTGTATGTCTGTATATGTATGTATGTGTGTGTGTTTATGTGTGTGTATTGATGTATGTGTTAGTATCTTCTTGCCTTGACATCATGACTGGATCATGGGAAAATATTATCTCTCCTTGAAAGAAATAAAAGTTGGCAAAGGAAGAAAATTTGCCCCCAACAAAAATTCTGTCCAACCCATGCAAAACATGGAAAAGTGGACCATTAAACCAATGCTAATAATGATGGTGTGTGTTTGTATGTGCATTATGTACAGTATGTATTTCTTGTGTTTCTCTGTTGCAACAGGTCACCTATTAACAGAGGAGTGTGAAGGGGACACGCCTTTGATTCCTGCAGACATCATGGAGTATTCCATCTCACAGGAACCCTCTGTCAACCTTGATATCACCCTCAGAGTTCTTGGCAGCCCATCAGAGCGGCTGGAGAATATTCCTGGGAGTGAACAAGGAACTGATAATGTAGTCAGGTAAGGAAACTCGACAGCTTCACATATATATATATATGCGTGTGTGTGTATATGTTTGTGTCTGCGTTTGTCCCCAACAGAATAAGTACCAGGCTTAAAAAAGTTCTTCAAGGTGTTGCCCCAGCATGGCTGCCGTCTAATGACTGAAACAAGTAAAAGATACAAGACGAATGTGTTTTAATTGCATGTGAATCTGTCTGCCCCTTCTTCAGCTTTTTATTCCCTTTTCAGGTTAGTGTCGGCTGTGTTTAAGGTGTGTGACATCCATCGACAGGCAATCGAAGCTCGTCTGGCCGACTGCCTCAGTCCGCAGGTGGGCAGCACTGTTATGTGGTTTCTGCAACGATGGGCAGTGTCTTACCTGTTACCAGATGAAAGCTGTTATCCTCAGGTAAGTCCATCTTTTATTCTGTACCTTCCATCATATCTTCTGTTAACCCTTTTGCATTTAAACCAATCCTGTTCTGGCCAAAATATTGAACTTATTCAATGTTCAATCCAGCCTCTCGTTATCTCTCTGTGATGCCATTCTAAAAATAATCACATCATTGAAAGTCGTCTCCCAAATTTTTCGGTGTTTGTCGTTTGGTTATGTTCCGTACGTTTTTAGTGTCTGTTCTTGCTTTTGGTCATCAATGATTGAGTTATATAACCAAAGGAATACAATTGTGAACACAAGTGGCCAAAATGTTCTGTTGAGGCACAGGTGTGGCTGTGTGGTAAGGAGTTTCCTTCTCAACCACATGGTTCCAGGTTCAGTCCTACTGTGTGGCACCTTGGGCAAGGTTCTTCTACTATAGCCTCAAGCTGAGTCGATTTGGTAGACAAAAAGTGAAAGAAGCCCATCATATATATATATATATATCTGTGTGTGTGTTTGTCTCTCACCACCACATGACAATCGGTGTCGGTGTGTTTACATCCCTGTAACTTGGTGGTTTGGCAAAAGCAACTAATAGAATAAGTACGAAGCTTTAAAAAAAATTAGTGCCGGGGGTTGATTGGTTCAACTAAAATTCTTCAGGCAGTGCTCCAGCATGGCCACAGTCCAATGGACTGAAACAAGTAAAAGATAAAAGTTCTCACTCTCTCTCTCTCTCCCTCTCTATGTTACCTTACTGTTGTCTCCTCTTCTTCCTCAGATCAGTATGGCTATAGTTTCCGCCTTTGGACGGGACACAACTGCCTCTCAGTGGGCAGTCGACTTCCTCCTGGGACGGATCAACTCAAACCTATCCATTTGGAGCGCTGAGGAGCAACTGATGAATGACTCATTGCGGCTGTTGGTGGCCCTAGTGGAAAATAAACCAAGGTATGTAAACCACTAACTTCGTCCAAGACTTTGTTATTCCCTTCGGGGTCACTCGTCATCGTCATCAATTTAACGTCCACCTTTCTGTGTTTTTCAATGTTGAAGACACCGAATAAAAGACTGGAATATCTTTGGGAGTCTGCTGGATGAAGGCAGTCCTAGGGTTAAACAGTTATTGATATTAGTGTTGAAAACAAGGCAGTGAGCTGGCAGAATTGTCAGAGCGTAGAGACGGACGGAATGATGTGAGTATTAAGTCCGGAATGCTGAGTTCGAATTGCACCAAGGTCAACTCTGCCTTTTATCCTTTCTCTGTCAATAAAATAAGTACCAGTTGAGCACGGGTTGATGTAATTAGCTTACCCGCTTCCCCTGAAGTTGCTGGCCTTGTGCCAAAATTTGAAACCATTACCTCGCCCTTAGCGAAGGTGGAGGGATTTTCAGTCATGTTTGTTTGTTTGTCCATGGACAAGATATCTCAAGAACTGCTGGATGGATTTGTATGAAAATTTCAGGGATGTTTGGCCTCATGACTGGCACAAATTGATCAGATTTAGGGATCGATCTGGATTATCGATTATTTTACCTTTTGTTTGATAACTAAATATGAAAGCTTATCCTGATCAAATTCTGTTCCCTCATCTCATGAGAATGTGGTGACCGTTTCTGTTTCTCGATGTCATGGTGAAAGGTAAAGACCCCCTTCGGTCATGAATGACCGTGGGATTGCACCTAGAAAGTTCCCCTCCGAGGCACAAGTCTGGACACGGTTGGTTATGGTATAATCTAGCAGTCACTCGTGCTTACCAGCCTCCCTTGGTTTTAATCTAGCCATACCGTGAGTAGGCTTCAGTAGTGTTTTGTGGATGCGTGCGTGTGTGTGAATTCAGCGAAAACATTGAATTTATTCTGTTGTGTCTGGGGAGAGTCATTTTCTTATCGTGCCTTAAAATTTAACACACTCACCGTTAAAATTTCCACTTATTATTTTATAAAAAATTTTTAAATTTAAAAAAATTTTTAAAAATAAAAATAATAAGTGGAAATTTTAACGGTGAGTGTGTTAAATTTTAAGGCACAATAAGAAAATGACTCTCCCCAGACACAACAGAATATGCTTCAACACACGAAATCACATAAAAAATCTTGCAAACCAAATCCAAAAACGAAATTGAATTTATTAATGTCTGTTTTTTTTTTTTGTTTGTTTTCTTCTTGTGTGCTGCAGATGTAACCTAGTTGTGAAATGTAAACATTTGTGGGATTTGGTGAAACAAGAAGCTAGCAACCAGCCCCCACTCATCTTGTTGTCACCAGCATCGAAGCGTTATCTCTTGAAAGGTCTCGTCTTGGCAGGAACTGCCTCCATGGAATCGGCACAGAAGGACGAATATTGGAAATATGTGAGTCTTTGGTGTTGGATTTTTATATAATGATTTGTTTCTTTCTTTGTAATTTAATCAGAGGGGGAGGGAGGGGGGGAGAGATAGTGTCTATGACCCTTTGTATGTGTCCCCAGATTAATGGAGGTGAACTTAAACTTCTGGGTTGTTACATTAACAAGAAGTACATCACAATATTGAGTTATCCTTTATCTTTTCTGACATTACAGATGTTGGTATACATGTCAATTGATCTGTATGTATGTGTGTATATGTCTGAGTGAATCTATATATATCTTTGTTTATATATATATATTTATATATATATATATATATATATATATATATATATATATATATATATATATATATATATATATATATAGTGAAGGTGCGTGGCTTAGTGGTTAGGGCTTCCAGCTCACGATCTTATGATTGTGAGTTCAATTCCCAGTAACGCGTTGTGTCCTTGAGCAAGACACTTTTATTTCATGTTGTTCCAGTCCACTCAGCTGGCAAAAATGAGTAATATTTGTGTGTGTATATATGTATGTATACATATGTATTTGTAAATATATATATATATATATGTGTGTGTGTGTGTATATGTATGTATATATAATTGTGTGTGTGTGTGTGTCTATATATATATATATATATATATATACACACGTGTGTATATATACATATGTATGTATGTATACATATGTATGTATGTATATGTGTGTGTGTGTATATATATATGTACATGCGTGTATATGTATGTATATATATATATATATAGATGTTTGTGTGTGTGTACATATGTATGCTTATGCACCAGTCTGCAAAGATCATGTGTACTGTTTCTTCTCCTCTTACTAATAACAACAATCATCATGTTTTCTGTTCTCTCTCTTTCTCTCTCTCTACAACAAAATAGGTATTACAATCTCTCCATGACCGGTTCTACCAAACTGTATGCCAGGCCGACTTCAGCAAGGTGTGCCACACAGCAGGTGTCAAAGCTAACATTCTCAACCTGCTTGAGTCGATGTGTGGTGTCGCCCTGGCATCTCGTGTCGATATAGTTCAGCAATTGTTCAACTTCCTGCACCCGTTACTGGTGGAGACTGTCAAAATATTGGGTAAGATTTGAAGCCTCTTTCTCTAGCTCTGCACGATGATGTTATGCATATGTGTTTGTCTGTTGTTAATTAAAAAACATTCTAACCATAAGCAGCTGACCTTTCTGTTTTGTGTGGTGGTGATGGTGCTATGTAAAAAAGCACCCAGTACACTCTGTGGAGCAGTTGGTGTTAGGGAGGGCATCCAGCTGTAGAAACCAAGCCAAACCAGACTGGAACCTGGTTATGCTGGTTTCTGTAAATCTGTCCAGCTCATGCCAGCATGGAAAACGGATGTTAAATGTTGGTGCTGATGTCTAGTGCATCATAGCTCAATCTGCCTGTCTACTTTTCTTAAGATGGTAGGATTGTATTAAAGGGAGATTTAGCTGTTATTTCTACAGTTTGTCCACCAGGTAGAAGCTCCTTTTCCTGGATCTTTTTGACTGTTATTTTGTCTGCTGCTACATTCTAAGTTCAAATTCTGCCAAGGACAACTTTGCCTTTCATCCTTTCAGGGTCAATTGAATAAGTACCAGTTACGCACTAGGGTTGATATAATCGATTTACCCCTCCTTGCAAATTTCAGGCCTTGTTTCCTATAATAGAATGGACTTTTTTTTGCCTATTTGTGTGCATGTCTGTGTTGGATCATCTCTCTCTCTCTCTCTCTCTCTCTCTCTCTCTCTCTCTCTCTCTCTCTCTCTCTCTCTCTCTCTCATTATATGTATATATGTTGAACCATCTCCCTGTCTTGCTATCATCCTTAAACTGTCACTATACCACCACCATCATCATCATCATCATCATGTTAATGTCCACTTTTCTATGCTTGGCATGGGCTGGTCAGAATATTGAAGCAGGTTTTCTACGGCCAGACGCCCTTTCTGCTCCCAACCCTCACTTGTGTCTTTTTTTTTCTTTTTTTTTTTATCATTCCTCCAAACAAGATAATTTCTTCCCCCATGCCTGGGCATGTGACCATGGAAGCATTGAAACAAAAGACATGACCTGTATAATGGTGACACTCGTTTACAGTCACCTGACATCAGGGCAAGAAAACACCAACTCAAATACACACACACACACACAAAACAGGTTTCTTTCAGTTTCTGTCTACCAAATCTACTCACAACCTCTCTCTCTCTCTCTTTTTCCCTCCACAGATCTGTACCACAATTATGAAGATGTTGTACCTCTTGTACTGGAACTATTCTCTGAAGTTGTCCAACGTCAGCTTTGCTATCTCCCCGAGGTCAGTCTACTTTTCTCTCTCTCTCTCTCTCCATTGTTTAATTCTTGTTTCTATACTTGCTGTATACATACAAATGTGTAAATGTTAACATACATTCAAGTTTATACACACACACTTACATATAAACTTGATGATATTTCATATATATACACATATAAATTTGACATGGGCGATTCTTTCTTGTCTTGGGATTCATGGTCAAATGGCTGGGTGAAATTGCGGGAAAGATTACACAGATGTGGTGATGCTGGGCTTTGTATTTTTTCATAGCTTCCATGGTTACCGAAATAATCTACTATAATAATACTCTTGTGTTTATGAATGAGAAAGGAAGGGGTGATAGATGAATAAGGAAGGAAGGGGTGATGTCATACTTGGTAGTGGGATGATGAAAATTGTACGCTGAAAAAATAAATCAAACAGCGTTTCAACTCTGTGTGAATATATGTGTGCGTATGTAAAAGGGGAGGGGTGTGTGTGCGCAATGGAAGTGGGATGGTTCATCTTTGTTTGCTTAGTTTTGGGGTTTATTTTTTGATTTGGTTGAATCTCAGTTGGTCAGTTATTTTTAGCGTTTTGACAGAAAAGTGTCATTCTAAAATTCTTTTTTAACGTAAGCGTGCCCAAACAAGTCAAATGCTTACACAGAGCAGGTTTTACAGCCACATCATCCAAACTGACCGAGTGAAACCGGGCTTAGTTGCTAGTATATATGTATATATATATATATATATATATATATATGACTACAAACATGCACACCCACACACACATTCACACTTATATGTATACACTATGGTGTTTGATGTATAAGACTATAAATGCATAAAGATGCACACATGCACACATGCATGCAAATGTTTTATCGTGCAAGTATCGATATGTTCATTCTCTTTATCTGCCTTTTTTTCTCATTTGCTTTTTCAGTCAGATTCCCGAAAAATCTATGAACTTGCTCTGTCACTCATCCAAACCTATTCCAAACACAATATCAGTAAGTAACTATCAATGCATTACAGCCATTACATCACTGTGTTATTGTGTGTGTCTGTTACTATATCGTTGCACTACAGTATTGTTTCTACTTTGTGGTTTTTCACCTATTGTGGTGGCATTTGGAATGTAACACTCGCGATAGTCAAGAGATTACTGTATATGAGTGCATGTGTGTCCTTGTGTTTATGTTTGTACCCCACCACCACTTGACAACTGGTGTCGGTTTGTTTACATCCCTCTAGCTCAGCAGCTCAACATGAGGTGCTTATAGAATAAATCCTTGGTTTTAAAAATATGTCCTGGGGTCGGTTTGATTGACTGAAACCCTTCAGTGCAGTGCTGCAGTATGGCCGCAGTCTAATGGCTGAAACAAGTAAAAGATAAAAGAAGATACACTGACCCCTGTCCACTCACGTAGAATGTACAATTGTTGTTGTTGTTGTCCATCTTTTATTTTAAATCTAAAATGGTGTTTCTTTCTCCTGTTTTCAGCTCGGAAAATTGCTGGAGTCCACGATGAAGAGGAGGAGAAATACTACGACATCGTCTTACTGATGGAGATGTTAACGCACTTATTGTCGAAAGATTTTATAGATTTCAGTGGCCCTGGTAAGTTAGTTGGTCCGAGTTGTTTCAGACGTGACCATCCCTTCTTATTATACGTCTGTGTCTATGTTGGCTAATGTGCCTTTCTTTGGTTTACATTGTAGGGTGTGATTCGTATGAGATTTGACTGCTATTTCTAGATGCTGGCAGAGCAACCACATGGAGACTCTCTTTCTCGTCAGTGAGTTGATTGCTGTTGTTACAATTGTTTAGCCCATGGTCAGCTCTGGTCAAACAGACTTTATGACCAGGCATGACTATAACATCATCAGGTGGTGGTGGAGAGTGTTATTGTATTGATTGTGGTTGTGTGGTTAAGAAGCTTGCTTTGCTACAATCTGGTTCCAGGTTCAGTCCTGCTGCATGGCACCTTGGACAAATGTATTCCATTATAACCATGAGCCAACTAAACCCTTGTGAGTGGATTTGGTAGATGGAAACTGCAGAAGCCCATCGTGTGTGTGTGTGTTTGACAAACTCCTACCACCACCATTGCTTGACAACTGATGCTGGTTTGTTGACATCCCCGTAACTTAGTGGTTCAGTAAAAAAAAAATTGGTGGAATAAGCTCGACTAAACCCTTCAAAGTGGTGCCCCAGCATGGCCACAGTTCACTGACTGTAACAATTTAAAGATAGAAGACATATGTATGGGTGGAGTGTAGATGTTTGTGTGTGTGTGTGTGGGTGTGGGTATATATATATATATATATATATATATATATATATTAACTCTCCGAAACTCCTGTGTTAGAATGGGGGTAGCTGATGAAGGAAAATGTTCTCTATGTGGCCTGCGTGTGTTCTGTACTCTGGTTATTATTGTTTTGTTTGCAATGTCCTGTACCCAGATATGCACCTATATATATACAGGTAGACGTAGGTATGCACATACCTGTATGTATATATGCATATACTCATTTATTATTTGTTTTATTTATATAATATATATATATATATGAGGGTGGAGTGTGGGTGTCTGTGTGTGTGTATATGTATATGTTTGTGTCTGTGTCTGTATATTTACATTGTGTATATATGTGTATGTATACATGTGTGTGTGTGTGTGTATATACGTGTGTGATATTGTCACCTGCAATTGTTGATAGTCTCCTTTGATGTATTTGTTTAGAACCAGAGACCTCCTCACCGCCACCAACACAAATCTCAGCCGCAGAAGTTGTCCTCTTTGGATTAAATATAATCATTCCACTTATGAACTCTGAGCTGCTTAAGGTTGGTCTCTTTGTCGCTAATGCCTTCATCATCATCAATCACAACACTTTCATTAATGCTGACAACAGCAAAGACAGTTAAAATAACAATAATATTTAACAGTAAGTTGTTTCCATGACAACAGTTTACAAGTGACAAGAACAACAGTTAGAACAACAACAACATTGACTGTTAATTATATTATTTCTGGCAAAGGTTTTGTAGCCTTCGTTAAAACAGGACTGACATCTCTCTCTCTCTCTCTCTCTCTCTCTCCTTCTTTCTCTCTATCTTCCTTTCTTTCTCTCTATCTTTCTTTCTCTCTCTCTCTCCTCCTTTGACTCCACTCACCACTGACCTTGCAAATCTACGCACTGCTGGCTTCCCACCTGACTCTCCTCGCTTCCCACCCGACTCTCCTCCCTTCCCACCCGACTCTCCTCGCTTCCCACTCGACTATCCTTGCTTCCCACCCGACTCTCCTCCCTTCCCACCCGACTCCTCGCTTCCCACCCGACTCTCCTCGCTTCCCGCCCGACTCTTCGCTTCCCGCCCGATTCTCCTCGCTTCCCACCCGACTCTCCTCACTTCCCACCCAAGTCTCCTCGCTTCCCGTCTCACCCTCCTACCTGACTGCTTGCCCCCCACACAACTCTGCTCATCACCCTACTCCCCCACCCCTAACACTCAACTCCCCATGCCTCTTGCCCAACTCTTCTCACTTTACACTCTCTCTCTCTCTACCTCTGTTGACCTCTGCCCTTTTTCTCTCTTCCAGTTCCCCAATCTCTGCAGCCAGTACTTCAAGTTAATAACGTTCCTGGCAGAATGTCATCCAGAGAAATTTTGTCTTCTTCCAGCAGAATTGTTTAAAGCATTCATGGATTCCGTACAGATGGGACTTAATGCGTATCCTTTACACAACACACACACACACAACAGTCTGTGTGCGCCTATAGAAATCTATATATGTCTGCATGTAGCGGTTGGAGATCATAGTGTGTGTCTGGTGTATGTGTCAACGTGGTAGTAGCACATGTATGTATGTTTGAGGCTGGGAATAGTGTAACTTGTGTCTGGCCAGTTTAGACATAGAACCGGTCGGATGCTTAGACCAGGTACAACCAGATTAAATGCTAAAGTGTTAAAGAAGTTTGGCTGTCCATTTCAAGAGTACCTGGGCTATAGCAGGGGAGTTAGTTGTACAGTTTAACATAAGGGCAAGAAATCACATGAAGTGAGTTATAAAACATGCAAGAAAGCGACTAAGCAGAATACAGTTTTTAGAAAGCAAGTTTCCATTACATCATCATCATCATCATTTAACGTCTGCTTTCCATGCTAGTATGGGTTGGACCATAAACTAAAATGCTGCAACAGAAACTTTAATAGCAAAAGGGGCCATCTGGCTTAAAATTAGCTTATAGTAGGAAGTGTCAGGTACGAAATTTTTTTTTTTTTTTTTTTCGTGAGAGAGAGGCATCTTATATGCCATCAATTACAGTAGGTGTGTATGTGTTCTAGTGGAGGCGCAATGGCCCAGTGGTTAGGGCAGCGAACTCGCGGCCATAGGATCGCGTTTTCAATTCCCAGACCAGGCGTTGTGAGTGTTTATTGAGTGAAAACACCTAAAAGCTCCACAAGGCTCCGGCAGGGGATGGTGTCGAACCCTGCTGGACTCTTTCATCACAACTTTCTCTCACTCTTACTTCCTGTTTCTGCTGTGCCTGTAATTCAAAGGGTCAGCCTTGTCACACTGTGTCACGCTGAATATCCCCCGAGAACTACGTTAAGGGTACATGTGTCTGTGGAGTGCTCAGCCACATGCACGTTAATTTCACGAGCAGGCTGTTCCGTTGATCGGATCAACTGCAACCCTCGACGTCGTAAGCGACAGAGTGCCAACAACAACGTATGTGTTCTAGGGTTATTGTGTGTGTTTAGGGTTATTGTGAAAGAGAAATCATCTTGCCAGACTTTTTTTGTCTGTTTTGTATTTAAAGAATACTATTTGTTGTCCTATCTTGAAATTTTTCATCCTTAACTCGAAGCTGTAGATATGGCCCAGATATTACCAAATTGTGCCTTGAAATAATTGCAGCTCTTGCTTCTCATGTGTGTAACAATGATCTAAATGGATCGCCGCTGTATTTAGCCATGGAGCTGTTCCTGAAGGTAAGGCCAGACCAACAATTCTACATTGTGGTATTTTTATATTTTGGGACTGTGGTCATGCTGGAGCACAACACAACGTCTGCAACTGGTTTTTATTTGATTTCTCTTTATTAGTAGTAACAAGGATCAACTACGTCAGGGAATTTACATCACACACATACGCACACATTTATCATAACACAGTTCTATATTTAAGAGATGAGGAATTATGTACATTATTTACATTTGACGGATATTTGTCCTCATCTTGTTTGTTGATAACATAACGTTTCAGCTGATATACCCTCCAGCCTTCATCAGGTGTCTTGGGGAAATTTCAAACCTGGGTTCTCATTCCTAAGGTATTTTTCCATGTTGTTGTTATTATTATTATTATTATTATTATTATTATTATTATTCAGGTCACATTCTGGAATTGAACTTGGAATCATCATCATCATCGTTTAACGTCCGCTTTCCATGCTAGCATGGGTTGGACGATTTGACTGAGGACTGGTGAAACCGGATGGCAACACCAGGCTCCAGTCTGATTTGGCAGAGTTTCTACAGCTGGATGCCCTTCCTAACGCCAACCACTCAGAGAGTGTAGTGGGTGCTTTTACGTGTCACCCGCACGAAAACGGCCACGCTCGAAATGGTGTCTTTTATGTGCCACCCGCACAAGCCAGTCCAGGGGCACTGGCAACGATCCCAAGATTCCGAGTTTGATTCCAGGCATTGACCTGAATAATAATAACATTGAAAAATACCTTAGGAATGAGAACCCAGGTTCGAAATTTCCCCCAAGATACCAGATAAAGGCTGGAGGGTATATCAGCCAAAACGTTGTGTTAACAACAAACAAGATGAGGACAAATATCCGTCAAATGTAAATAATGATCAGATGGGATGGACAAAATTTGTTGAGCCAAGTTTTCTTTGACCAGATGCCTTACCTGTTGTCAAGGTAGGGCATCTGGTTTATATTAGTAAAACAAGCTTTCTTTCAATCTCTATCACTTAAATTCATTCGCAAAGCATTTGTCATCCCAGGGCTATACTGTAAGAGACACTTGCCCAACGTGCCGTGCAGTGGGAGTGAACCTGAAACCATGTGGTTGGGAAGAAGCAAACTTCTTGACCACACAGCCAGGCCTGCACCAATAAACAGTGTTTCGACTTCTGAAAAGACATTCAAAAATGGCATCCTGCCCATGAAGTATCCCTTTCTCGTTCTAGGTTGTGTTCCGACTTCTTTTACTGGAGAGCTTTGACATGGATCTCCTAGAAACAGCCAGTACCACATTGTTCAGCCTTATTTGCTGCCATCAGGTACCGTTTTTCTTCTTTTTATATATATCTTATCGCTGCTTTTGGTGGTCTTGGATAAAATGGTAATGTCTGTGCTCTCCATGGGAATTTGTCTTTCTCTATGGTTCTGTTTGGTGCTATGTGTTTATCTCTCTCTGTGTGGTTTCATGTCATTGTATATCTCTGTGTAGTCCTGTATTCTTCTCTCTAATTTTCTTTGTATTTCTGTCTGGTGTCTCTGTGTGGTACTATATTCTTTGCTTCTCTCTGTGACACTCTGTGTTGTTTCTCTGTCTGTGGTACCATGTGTTTTTCTCTATGGTACTGTATGATTGTTTCTATGGTTCCATGTGTTTATCTCTGTGGTACTGTATGTCTGTATATGGTACTGTATGTGTTTGTTTCTCAGTGAGGATGTGCTGTTGTATCTGCCTATTCTGTGGTCATACATCCATCTGATGTCTACATCATCATCATCGTTTAACGTCCACTTTCCATGCTGGCATGGGTTGGACGGTTTGACTGAGGACTGGCGAGCCAGAAGGCTGCACCAGGCTCAATCTGATTTGGCAGAGTTTCTACAGCTGGATGCCCTTCCTAACGCCAACCACTTCAAAAGTGTAGTGGGTGCTTTTATGTACCATCGTCATGAGGGCCAGTCAGACGGTTCTGGCAACGACCACACTCAAAAGGCATTTTTTAGGTGCTACCACAGGAGCCAGTCCAGTGGCAATGGCAACGACCTCGCTTGAATGTTGTTTTTCACTTGCCACCAGCACATGTGCCAGTAAGGTGACACTGGCAACAATCACGCTCGAATGATGCTTTTACGTGCCATATATGGCACTATACATTTGTGTGTCTATCTCTATATGTGGTACTGTGTGTTTGTTTCTGTCTGGTGTGAATGTGGTTGTACCTGTGTATGCTGCTGTACAGTGTCTTTATCCGCATTGTACTCTCTGGTTGTGTCTGTCTCTTTCCATGATACTTTGCATTTTTCTGTTTGCCTGGCGCCAAAGCAATTGTCTGTCCAATGTCTCTGTGAGTTTCAGTCTACCAGATGTCTATTGTAATTTTTCTATCTATCTCTAGAATTCTGTGGTGTCAGGACATTGAGATGTCTGTGGGATTATATGTTGTGGAATGTATACCTTATGCTACATGTGTGTATACTTGAGTCAGTTATACATGTTGTTGAAGAAGTTGTGGTTTTTCTGTCTAAATCCTCTGTCTGTCTCTGATTTACAGGAAAAATACCGTATGCTGGTCAGCGAACTGCTGTACAGCCAAGAACTGCCAGCATACAAAGAACGACTCCTGGCTGCATTCAACCAGCTCACTCCAGCAACTCTCAAGTTGACCATCAACCGACAGAACAAGATTGCCTTCTTACAGAATTTTGAACAGTTTCTAATCAACGTGAGAGGCATTCTCTGTGTCAAATGATGCTTGTGATGATGGTGGTGGTGGTGATGATGATGATGATGATGGTAATGATCATTGTGATATGACATGGTGATACTCTGGTGGTGATAATAAAAAAGAACAAAGAAAAATACATATATATATATCTATATATACATACACACACACACATTTCACATATATATATTTTATGTGTGTATGTGTATGTATTTGAATGTTTTGTGTGTGTGTGTGTGTGTATGTGATATATATATTTGTATACGTGTTATTTATAAATATATATACACACACATATATACATACATATTTGATATGTATGTTACAAATATTTGCACATAATGCATTTTACACTCACACACACACACACACATAATATATAGGTTAATACATGTGTTTGCATGTTTGTGTGTGTGTGTATATATATATATATATATATATATATATACAGACATATATTTGCATATATATACATGCACACATACACTCATCTGACATGCATGTGTGTATGTGTATTCAGGCACACACACACATATATATTATGCTATGCAGGAATCCCCCCACAATATGTAAATATGTTCCTCAGAATGTTGTCATGACATAAACTCTCATTTGGCCCTCAAGGCATTCCAAGAAGGGGGGAGGGGTTTCTTCCATATTTTGGAATCAACAACAACAACAACAGAGAAGCAAAAACGGTCACTTTTATGCTTCAAGCTAACAATTTCTCAAATACCCAGGACAGGAGAGAAATACATTAGGGTACTTCCTGGCCACAAAACGTGGACTGCTCTGTGAGGTAAGAGGTAGAATGAGAATTACCAGGAAGACACGGGTTATTTCCTGTCTTAGAGTTGATATTCTACACTTACTTGAGGGACAAAGAATTTATCCAAAATTCTTTGTTGTTCAAGTTGTGTTGTCTTTTTTTGTATAGTGTAGGAATGGAGCTGATTCTAAACTCCTCTTGTAATTTTTATGTTGTGTTCCCAATTATGGTTGTTATCAGCAAAAATTTACAGACCTTCCTCTATAAGTGCCAATCCTTTAGTAATATTCTTTGCAGTCAGTTTAAGCAGAATTGGTGGAATTTTTGCATTCTCAGCTTGCTCTTATATTCGGTAAACGTTCTCTTTAAGTCATTAGCAACTCAGACACAGCTCCTATGAATTCTTCAAAAAACTAAATATGTTTCAATATCTGTCCAAATTTAATGTAGACTCTTGTGAAACCATGTGAAGTCACAGTTGCAGTCTGGCCATATATTTTTTCCAAGCACCATTCATTAAGAATTCCACTTCATTCCATAACTCTGCTATATTATCTATAGCATCCATTCTGTTGGATTTCTTCCTAAAATCTCTAACTGTATGTTTGTTGTCCCTGTCAGTTGCTTGAAAGTTCTTCTCAGGAAATATGCCTAGAAGTTAGTTGTCATACCTTGATCCGTTGTATTCTTGGAATAGATCTTACTCTCACGTTATCAGAACACTCATTTAAGTTTGCAGAGTGGCTTGGGGCATTGTCTAAAAGGAGCAAAGCTTTGTTGGAGGTATTTCATCTGACACTTGTGCCTTTTTGCAGCAGAACAGAAAACATAATGTTTGTAAACCACTCTTCAAAAAAGACTCCCTTAGTCATCCATGCCTTCTTATTTCAATGCCAGATCAGGGGTAGATTAAACTCTGCATAACTCTTAAAAACCCTTAGATTTTCAGAGTTTTACACAAGCAGGAGCTTTAACTTCATATCACCATTGCCATTTCCTCCCAGAGGCACCAGGAAATTTTTAGAAACTCTAAAGTTGGTTTTGGTGGTGGCAGCAGCATTCTTGCTAACTGTGTGAGTGTTGTTGCTTAGATTCAAGTTCATGTTCGTTTTCCCAAGATGAACAGCATTTCATTTAACTCTTAGAATACACTGGGGTACCCACATCTCTTGTCGTTCTCTTTTATCTTAGACTGATTTGCTTCTCTCATTCCTGTTGTTGTTGTTGTTGTTGTGGTGGTCATTAAGGAATAGATGGGTTGGTGGTGGTGCTGGTTCTGGTTTTGATGAGAGATAGTTATGGTGCACATGAAAGATGATCATCTAGCTTCCCCCACTCTCTCTCTCTCTCTCTCTCTCTATATATATATATATATATATATATATATATATATATATTAGATTGGAGCCTGGTGTTGCCATCCTGTTTCACCAATCCTCAGTCAAATCGTCCAACCCATGCTAGCATGGAAAGCGGACGTTAAACGATGATGATGATGATGATGATGATGATGATGATATACTCACATATACAACAGGCTTCTTCCAGTTTCTGTCTACCAAATCCTCTCACACATCTTTGGTTAGCCTGAGGGCCATAGTAGAAGAAATTTACCTGAGGTGCCACACAGTGGGACTGAACTTGGAACCATGTGGTTGGGAATCAAGCTTCTTACCACACAACAACACCTGTGCTTCTGTGTGTATGAGAGAGAGAGATAGGCAGGTGGATAGAGAGGCTGATAGATACAGTTTGCTTGGTGCATGTAAGTTTATGTATATATATATATATATGTGTGTGTATATATATGTATATATATGGGGAAACAAGTCATGGTAGAAAATGCTAAAATAATTTTATAAAAAACATTTTAGTACCGGTTTCAGCCATTGAGACTTTTTTCAATTGTAAGTATTGGAAACAATTAAATTTTGGAAAAATTAAAAAGAAAAGTTTTTTAAAAGAATATTTGCATTAAAAAACTTTTCATGTAATTTTCCCAAAATTTGTTTTCCATACTTACAGTTGAAAAAGTCTCAATGACTGAAATGTTTTTTATAAAATTATTTTAGCATTTTCTTCCTTGACTTTTTTTTCCATATATATCAACTTATGTGTTCCTTTTCAACCTTCTACATATATATATATATATATATATATGTATGTGCATCCAGCTATAAAAACTGTGCCAAAACAGGCAGAAGTTTGATGCAATCTTCTGCTTGTCCAGCTCCTGTCAAACCGTCCGACCCATGCCAGCATTGGAAGGCAGACGTTAAACAATGATGATGATATATATACACACACATCACATGTACACATCCCACATGCACACATAGGAAAAAAATGGACGGATGAACAGATACACGTTATCATTGCAACCGAAAAAAATATAAAGATACACAATTATTCACAGCCCCAAAATTTCCACCTCCTCACACTGTGTTTATAATGACACTCGCACACGCATATATGGGTCATGGTGGTTGCTTTCCAGTTGTTAACCTAACTCTGATCTTAGCTACAACACAGAGATGCAGCCATTTGGCTAAGAAGAAAGTGTTTATTGTGAATTCTGAAAATTTTATCCCGGTCTCCACAAGAATGAAATTACAGACTGTATCCCACAATGCATAGTCATACTTTATCATTCTCACAACTTTAAATAGACATAATGTGGGGGATACCTCTATGTCTATAATATATATGTGTATATATTTAATTGTTGGATTTGGTTTGCAAGATTCTTTAGGTGAGTTTGTGTGTTGAAGCATATTCTGTTGTGTCTGGGGAGAGTCATTCTCTTTAAGTACCTTATAATTTAACACAGTCACCAGTAAAATTTCCACCTATTCTTTGTTTTATTTTTTTAAAAATTTTCGTTGCATTTTGCAACCTTGTCAATAGTCTTGACTCTCAAGACTTGAAAAGGTTGCAAGACGCAACGTTAATTTTAGGAAAATAAGAAATAAGAAATAAGTGGAAATTTTACTGGTGAGTGTGTTAAATTATAAGGCACAATAAGAAAATGACCCTCCCCAGACACAACAGAATATATGTGTATATGTGTTTTATATATATTATATATGCATTGTTATGTGTGTGTGTGTATATATATATATATATATATACATGCACACACACATTGTATATGTATACAGGTGTGTGTATATGTGTGATTTGTACACATAATTGGTATCTAATATATATTTATGTGTGATGTGTGTGTGTGTATATATATAGACACACAAATATATATATACATACATGTACCTGCACACATGCGTGCATATATTGTAAAAGGTAGTACAGATGGCCAACAAGAAATTTCCTGTCAGAAAAAAAAGAAAAGAGAATGACACTGACCATTGCGCACAAGTCTGATTTCTCTATCAGTTGTTAATTGGGAATCATTACAATTTCAGCACTATCTCCATGTGTGTGTGTTTGTTTGTTTGTGTGTGTGTGTATGCATAAATGTATTCCAACAACAATGCAGAACAATATGTGACTAAAATGCTTCTATTTGTCTGTGTGTCCCAGCATTTTTTTTTTATCTCTGTGGTTTCCTCCGCTCCTTGTCATTCCGTTTGAACTTGAAGAAGCGAGTGAAAAACAATATTGAAACTAGTGGTGGCAGTGCTGTCTTGAGGCACGAGGACTCTGGGTTGTTGCCCAGCGGCGCACAGGTGTAGGGGCACCCCTTTTGATCTATGTATGTAGTGGCTTGCTGTCAATAAATAAATACTATAGGGGCCCAATATATATATTAGTTTACCTGGGTCCTCATGAGTGTAAGGGCCCGATTCTGATCTATGTATGCTGTCAATAAATATATACTATAGGGGCCTAGTGCATTGATTTGTGAGGGGCTCTGTAATGTTGCTAAGATGGGTCTGGATGGTGAAGGAGGTTGTGAGGATGATGATGGTAGTGGTCCTATTAGGGACCTTAGCGCCCCCCCCCAATGTCTACTTATTCTGTTTATACAGTGGTGTCTAGTTTTAGGGCAGTTTGGCAGCTGTTGCTATCTTGTACATCAAAAGACGACCATTCTGTGTAAATTATGTTGGAGATGTCCTGGCAAGATGGTCGTTGAGGATGATTCAGTGTGGTCAGTGATAACGGTCAGATCAAATGATTTTGATGTTTGACCACCAAGGTCCTTCTCAAGTCTTGTGTACACATGATATTGATGATGACGAAGATGGTTGTTTAATGTCTGTTTTCCATAATTGGCACAGGTTGGACAGTTTGACCGGAACCAGCAAGCCAGAAAAGTACACCAAGCTGTAGTGTCGCTCCTGGCAACGTTTCTACGGCTGGCTGCCCCCGTCTTTACAGAATGTACTGTGAGCCTTTCTTTGTTATCTTTTGTGACATCGGAACTGGTGAGGTTATCAAGTATTTGCAAGACAGAACCCGACCCCTTTCAATGAGTTGGGGTATAATATTGAAGGTGGTGATATAGTATGATAGAGGGACAGGAATAGAGGTGAGTGCATGGCTTCCTAAGTTGGAGAGACAGTGCGGATGTACCCTCAGGGTACAGAGTGAATAGGAGTAGAAGAATAGAAAGGGGTGAGTTGGATAAGTAGGTAAATTCACAAAAGTGCTAAAAGAATGTGGTAGATGATACACATATATATAATTAATAATTTTTATTGCAAGAAAAATTTGTCTTCAAATACTGTTACTGTATCAAGCAGGGTTTTTTTTTTTTTTTTTTTTTTTTTTTTTTTGCTAAACCATTTTTTAGACATGTATGTATGTATGTATGTATATATATATATATACACACACATCTTAAAGAAGGATTTTCCAGGTGCCAAAATTCATAATCCTCTCTGACTGAAGAGAGGCCTAGACTGCCCTCATCTCCGCATCTTTACTGTAACCCCTACTAATCACAGTTGTGTGTGGGGAGGCCCACCCGCCTCCACCTTTTTGAGAAATTTTGCTGTAAGGAATCAGTAATGTAAAGAGGAGAGAGTAAAGGAATGGGGCAGAAGAGGAATATATTTGGTGGTTCATTTGTAAAATATTGTCTTGGAGACACAGTTCATGTTTTTTGTGGGGTTTTCTGCCATCTGTTTTTGTTTTTGTTTTATATTTTTCCTCTTCCTTTGTCTTACCATAAATGTGAAGGGTTGTTATTGTTATCGTCATAGCAACAACAACTGTTGTACCTGGGTGTCTCTTCTTTATCACTGACCAGACTCACCAAACTATCAAATAGGGAGTGACATATTGTTTTTTTGTTTTGTTTCTCTGTTATTCTTGTTGTTGTTGTTGTTGTTTTAACCCCGGGTCAGTCCTGAACGAGTATTTCAGTTGTGACCAATTTTTGGGGTCTTTTTTGTTTTGTTTTTTGTCCCCTTTCTCCCACAAACTACATTATCCACTATGGTAATTTCTTTGTTTTGTTTTTTTTTAATGGTAAAATATGATTCGAATGAGATTTAATTGGCATTTTGCTGTGTCGTGTGAATGTGGTGTTTCTGCATATGTGAACGAGTTGTTTCAGGCAGCAAACTTAAGTCGAACAGGCTAGTGATGGGTGGTCTGGTCTGGTGTGACATAGTATGGTATGGTCTGTGTGGAATATGAGTCAGATTGGAAATAACATGTTACTGGCAGCCCTCAAGAATCCTCAGTTCTCTTCAAACTTTTGAAATTGCAACAAGTCCAAATGCCAAGAACAGTTTCTTTGTCATCATTTAATGTCCATTTTCCATACTGGCATGAGTTGGATGCTTTGACAGGGGCTGAAGAGCTGCCTGGCCTCCATGTCTGTTTTAACATGGTTTAGCTATGGCTGGGTGCCCTTCCTGACACTAACCAGGCATAGAAACTTCAATATTCATCTTCAGTGTAAACCCTCCTCTTTAAGGCGGCGAGCTGGCAGAAACGTTAGCAAGCCGGGCAAAATGCTTAGCAGTATTTGAGTTCAAATTCTGCCGAGGTGGACTTTGCCTTTCATCCTTTCTGGGACGATAAATTAAGTACCAGTTGCTTACTTGGGTTGATCTAATCGACTGGCCCCCTCCCCCAAAATTTTGGACCTTGTGCCTAGGGTAGTAAAGAATATTCATCTTCAGTGCTGACATGGGTTGCGTGGTTCAATAGAAGCTGGTGTGCCAGACTCCACAGTCTACTTTGGTATGGTTTCTATTGCTGGATGCCCTTCCTATTGCCAACCAGCTTACAGCGAGACAGTAAAGATTTGTTGGGGCATACCCTCAAATATAAAGATAAATCTATTTCACCATGTACACAGGTAATTGTGTATCTTCTCTATAGCAAGACCCCTCTGCTTGTCCCTGTCATATTTTAGCCTCTCAACACCTGACATGAAGTCACCTCCTCCTTTCAAATACTCCACCCACCCCTCAATTGTGAGAGCCCTTTTTTTTTTCACTCTTGCTACTTACTCGGTGACCTTACTAGCGCCAGTGGCATGAAAGCATGCACCCGGTACACATTGTAAGGTTGGCAGTGGGAAGGACATCTGACCATTGAAACCATTCCATAGCAGACATTCGAGCATTCTGCAATTCTGTGCTTCGCTAGATCCTGTCAAATGATCCAACCCATGGCAGCATGGAAAACTCGTTAACTGATGAAGATGATGACGAATTGAGACAAATCTTGAGGACTGCCTGTAAAGCAGGGAGATGGCTGAATCAGTAGCACATTGGATTCAATACCTTGTGGTATATATGGCTATGTTCTTTACATCTTCTGTTCAGATCCCACCAAGGGTCACTTTGCCTTTCATGCTCTTAAAGGCTTGATACAGGGTGGTGTATGTATACGGTGGTGCCCCAGCGTGGCCATGTTTCTCTAATGACAAATGAAAACAAAAGAACTGATGTGTGTTCATTTCTAATCAAGTGATTTTATGCCTCACCCAGAGGTGCCACCCCACAGAAGCTAACACTAGGCAGCAGCTGTTTTGACTGTTAGTTATCAGGACCAAGGTTTTGAACTCCTGACCATGAGGTTAACAAACCAGTCCAGCAGCTAACTGGTTCGTAACTTAATTGCACCATTGTGCCTCGTATTACATATGGAAGTTTCAATGAATATTTGGTTATGTTCTGGGTTCAGTTCTGCCCCAGGTTCAGCATTAGCTTTCATCCCATCTGGGGTTGATAGAAATAAGTACCAGTCTACTCAGATACTCTGAGTTGTATTAATCAATTGTATACTCTACAAGGTGGTGCTCCAGCATGACCACAGTCCAGTGACTGAAACTAGTAAAGGGATAAATATAAGAGGAAAATTAAAATGTGTGTGCGCGCGTAGAAGTGCCTTTTGTATTCCAAGGTATGTTGGTTATCTTGCCCTTCTGATTGGGGTTTGTGTGTGTGTGTGTGTGTCTCCACTCTGATTAATATCTCCAATGACCTCACTGCTACTGTTAAGCTTTCTGGAAAGTTCCTGGTAAGAAAAATTACAATGGAAACCTGGTGCCAGTGTCGGAGAATTTCTACATCTTGAAACAATGTGTGTGTGTGTGTTGTAGATATGTGAATAGATGCATAGATTAAATCTATGCATTGGTGTTTGCACAGATATGTGTATAGGTCTATGTGTAAATGTCTGTAGAGATTTATGAAGATGTAATTTATAAATATACTGCATATGTATGTACATATATAATGTATATGAATGTATGTATACATATATATGTACATATATATACTTTTTGTTAAAGCCAAAAAGAAAATCTTCACAAGCTGTTACCCAGAGTTTCACATTACCATTCTTGTATGATCCCAAATGTCCAACGACCAGTAATATGAAATTCTGAGTAAGTTTATGAGATGTTTTTTTCTTTTTTGGCTTTAATAATATTAGTCTACCTTCAATATTCAGGTACTATATTTTTCCACCTTGTTTTGCACCTATGTGCTATCTCAGACACACACCTACATTATACATACAGGGTGTCCACAAAGTCTGGGTACATGGGGATTAACACATACTTTAAGAAATTATTATTTCTTATATTTAATTGTTTATGATATGATTTTATTTACTCCATGTACCCAGACC
>NC_142954.1:22667112-22679612 GCF_046866305.1 Octopus bimaculoides | reverse complement strand
GTGCATGTATGTATGTAGTCACTAGCAAGCTCACACTCTTTCTCTATATGTGTGTGTGTGTGTATTGTGTACACACATGTATATAGTCACTTGCAAGCTCACAATCATTGTATTTGTGTGTCCATATATGTATACATGTTAGACTACGTATATATATATATATATATATATATATAAAGTTCACACAGTGTATATATATATATGTGTGTGTGTGTGGCTGACACGTATAACCATTGGCAAGTTCACTAGTCACCATTTTGTATGTATATGTGTGAGTTAATATGAATGGTGTGTGTGTGTGCATATAACACAACCACTGGTAAATTCATGCAGTTCCAGTATGTGTAAGTGGATCATGAATGCGTGTATGTATGTATGTATGTACGAGGGAGTGCTGAAAGTTCCTGGCTTTATAAGGGCATTGTGAAAGGCCTGGTTGGGGTTCCAAACTTCCGAGTTCCTTAAGAGGACTTAGAAAAACTGAAGGACCACTGCAATAAGCACATGAATCTGAGAGGGGAATATGTTGAATAAAATCACAACTGATCCTCATCCTGTATTTTCTTTTACCCAAAGCCAGGATCTTTTCAGCACCCTGTCATATGTACGAAGATGTGTGTGTAAGATTACATATATATATATATATATGTATGTATATGTATATATATGAATATGATTTGTATATAGCATGCATATATAACCAGTGACAAGCTCAAAAAAAAATCACCCTTGCATATGTACATATATATTTTTATTTGCTCCATTACTTCAAGTCTAGTTTAAACATTGCTCACCCAGAATTATTGACAAAAAAAACATGATTATAAATATTAAAAGAAATACAAAAATGAAAACAAAAGTGTTGTTTTGTCTTTATTCTTCACTGGAATTGGTTAAAGCGTTTGTATTTGTTAACTGTCTGCTGTGATGAAGAGAGACTACAGTCTGTTGTATGGTGGTTCTGAAGGCATGTGGCTTAATGGTTAGTGTATTTGGCTCATGATAGTAAGGTTGAAAGTTCAGTTCCCAGTGATGCGTTGTGTCCTTGAGCAAGACTCTTTATTTCACGGTGCTCCTGTCCACCCAAGAGCCAACCTTGTTGCGGTGTATCACGCTCAATCTCCCCGAGAACTACATTAACAATACACATGTTCCATTGATCGGATCAACTGGAACACTTATAATGGATGGAGTGCCAATTATAGTTGTAATTATGGTGTTTCTATATTGTCTGCAAGAAAAGCAACATCATTTGCATAGTCAGCATCTGATATTTTTATTGCCGGATGTCTTTTATTTCTAATCCTTCCAGGTGTGAATCCATAATCTTTACTGATTTCAATGGATGTTTTGTAAGACATAATCCTGACATATCATAAACAGAATATGGAGCCAGAGTGTTCCCTTGAAGAACACCAGCATGACTACCGAAATATTCAGTGTCTCCCAACTCATCTGGTTAGCTCATGTGTCCTATTTAAAGTATCATCATCATCAGACTACACTGGTTTGGTTGTGATGCGGATGGAGGAGAACTGTTTTATAAAGAAGTTCTGATCACTTAAAGTGGGGGGAAGTTGTGGGAGAGGGTGACCCAGGAAGACGAGATGTAGTATTGAGGGCCGATCTCAAAATGCTGAAGATGAGAGAGGAGTGAGATATGTGGTGCATTGCTGTACTGAAAGACCTGCCCACCACAACTGAATTGAGATCCTAAAACCGAGGTGCCACATAAAAAGCATTGGTGTGGGTGCTGGTGCCATGTAAGAGTACATACTCTGTGGAGTGGTTGGCATTAGGGAGGGCATCTAGCTGAAGAAACCAAGCTGAAACAGATGACTGGGCACTTGTGTGGCTCCTGACCTTGCCAGCCCCTGTCAAGTCATCCAACCCATCCCAATGTAGAAAACTGGTATTAAATATTGGTGACTGAAACAAATAAAAAAACGTATTTATGGACTGGCTCTTGTGTGGGTGGCACATAAAATACACCATTTTGAGCGTGGCCGTTGCCAGTATCGCCTGACTGGCCTTCGTGCCAGTGGCACGTAAAAGCACCCACTACACTCTCGGAGTGGTTGGCGTTAAGAAGGGCATCCAGCTGTAGAAACTCTGCCAAATCAGATTGGAGCCTGGTGTTGCCATCCGGTTTCACCAGTCCTCAGTCAAATCGTCCAACCCATGCTAGCATGGAAAGCGTACGTTAAACGATGATGATATATATATATATATATATATATATATATACACACACACACACAAACATATACATACTTCTCTCAATTGATAAGAACCAAATGATTTGTCACACATACAAATCCAATTGAGATAAAAACTTTTCCAGCTGAACTGGACGAAGTACAATGTGTCTGTGTGTGTGTGCGTGCATGCGCACACATGGACATGTGTACGTACATGTATATAGATATATGCTTGTGTGTATACACCTACCCCTACAATTCCACTGCCAACGACAACACCACTACTCCCATAGCCACCACCTGCTACTACTGTATGTCAAGTGATTTCTCTTCATTTCTTTTTAATATACTCAATCTGGTTTTACACGTATCAACTTGGTTAAAACTCAAAGAAAAACACCTGTGACAGGATTGTAAAAAATATACACACAGGTATATATAAATATCTGTGTGTATATATATATGTATGTGTAATTATAAAATTTCACTAGGAATGATTGATCCAGGTAAGTCTGTGACAAATTGTTTTGACAAAATTTCGTTGTCTTTCATGGTTTATAAAAAACATTGGTTATGTGGTTAAGAAGCTTGCTTTGCAACCATAAGGTACTGCAGAGCACCTCAGGGCAGCCAGTGCTTTGTGAGTGAATTTAGTTGACAGAAACTGTATGGAAGCCCATCATATACATGTATGTATGCACGTACATGCATGTGTGTGTATGTATGTATGTGTGAATATATGTATGTATATGCTTTTGTGTTTCTTTCCCTCCTCCTTCCTCCAGTTATTTGACAACCAATGTTCCTTTGTTTACATCCCCTTAACATAGCTGTTCATCAAAAGGGATCATCAGAATAAAAAATAAAAACCAAACTTAAAAATAAGTCCCAGGGTCAATTTGTTCAGCTTAAACTCTTCAAGGCCGTGCCCCAGCATGGCCACAGGTCACTGACTGAAACATGTAAAATATAAATCAGTAGATTTACTATCTTTTTTTTTATAATTTCTAATTAAAATTCCTTGTTAATTCATGTTCCAATTAGCAGCTTAGTAATGACCAAAGATATTTCTGTAAATTCTTTATTAGTTACAAAATTAATGGAAACAAAGAGGATCGTAGGTCAACAAAAAAATATATATATATATGTGTGTAGATAGATAGACAGACAGACATAAATAGATAAATATAGATGTGTGTTTGTGTTTGTATATGTCTACCCCATCCTTCTGCTTGACAACTAGTGTTTGTTTGTTTACATCCCTGTATGTTACCGGTTTGCCAATGAAGATCAATAGATTAAACACCAAAACTTCAAAATAAGCACTAGGCTCGATTTGTTTGACTACAATCTCTGAAGGTGGTGCCCCAGCATGACCATAGTCCAACAACTGGAACAAGCAGATAATAACAGATAAAAGCACTGTTGGCTACATCATATTTTATGCATTCCGACCCTTTTCAGGAGGGGTGGGCAGCGAAAGACAGAGATGAATGAATTTCAAAGTGAATGTCAGAACTTGAGCAGAATGGAATCTGTGGAATTTTCTTGGAATGCAGCTAATCCCAGATTAGGGTTTTATCAAATGTATTATCCTAATCAACAGCCAATTGTGTTATTTTGTGCCTGTGTGGAGGTTTAGAATTTTGTGTGTGTGTTTCTTTTTAGCAATTATATTCTTATTCTTTTTCTTGCTTAGGTCATTTTTTGACCACAGCCATGCTGGAGCACTGCTTTGAAGGGTTTTTCAGTCAAACAAACACTGACCCCAGGACTTCTTCTTTGTAAACCTAGTCCTCATTCTATCGGTGTCTTTGGCTGAGCTCCTGTGTTATGGGGATGTAAACACACCAACATTGGTTGTCAAGAGCGATGGGGGGGGGGGACAAACAGATACACACATAAAAACATATACATACACATACATACACACACACACACACACATATATATATATATATATATATATATATATATATGATGGGCTTCTTTCAGTTTCCGTCTACCAAATCCACTCACAAGGCTTTGGTCAACCTGAGGTTATAGTAAAAAACACTTGTCCAAGATATTCTGCAGTGGGACTGAACCAAGAACCATGTGGTTGTGAAGCAAACTTCTTACCACACAGCCATGCCCTTTTCATTGTTTACTTGTTTCAGTCTTTGGACTGCGACCATACTGGAGCAGCGTAGCTTACGTAGTTGTATGTTTTTGTATTTCTGTGATTATTTGCGTATGTCTGTCTGTCTTGTGTGTGTGTGTGGTTATCTTTGATTATGTTTGTATGCACTTTTGTGTGTTTATGATTATTTCGTGCGTGCTTTTGTGATTGTCATAGCCTAGAAAAAAAAAAATAACGAAAAAAAACCCCACTCCCGTAATGTTTCTAGTTGTGTGTGTACATGCGTCTTTATCTCTTGTAACTAATGTCTGTATGTACCTTTAGATTAGAGGCAATCTTTAATACGTTTAAACAAAGACAATCGCTATGTGTTTAGACCAGTAAAAAATCTATGGTGTACACGTGAAAGTCTCCAGAGCGATTACATTGTAGCAATCCAATTCGCTGACTCCATTAGATGCAGACGTTCCATCACGTACGCATTCTCATAACACTTTCTCTCTGTTTCTCGATCAATCAGTAACTCTTATTGATAGTTTTTTGTGCTGACACTATTGGCTTTTATTGCCAAACCAATAACTCACAGGAATGTAAACAAACACTAAGTTGTCAAGCGGAGAAATGGACAGTGGAGTGGGGGAACATATACAAACACAAACACACATTCACACACATCTATCAATCAATCAATCAATCTATCTATCTATCTATCTATCTATCTATCTATCTATCTATATATCTATCTATCTATCTATCTATCTATCTATCTATCTATATATCTATCTATCTATCTATCTATCTATCTATCTATCTATCTATCTATCTATCTATCTATCTATCTAATCTAACTATCTACCTACCTACCTATCTATCTATCTATCTATCTATCTATCTATCTATCTAATCTGCCTGTCTCTATCTATCTATCTATCTATCTATCTATTGTAGAAGACACATGCCGAAGGTGCCATGCGGTGGGACTGAACTTGGAACCGTGTGGTTACCACACAGCCACGGCTGCACTTGTGTGTGTGTGTGTGTTTGTGTGTAAAGACTATGGTCAGTAATGTTGGTCAAACCCTAAACAAAGGACTGATATTTCCTTGACCAGCACAGGTCCTCGGCGATCAAGTGTTTCCCCATCAATCATCTAGTGTGGAGAAGATTCCCCACTTGTTTTTGACAAGCAACAAGCGGGTAGATTTGGTTTCAAATCTCAGGCAGGGCGAAGGCGAGATCCCTACACCCTGAAGTATTGGGACCTGGCAATGAACTATTTCTTCCAGCCTGTGGAATTTGAGATGTTTGGAGGGGTCGGGCCGCAAACGGCGAAGTTCTTGTCATCGTTGGCGGCTCGCCTTACCGTGGTGTCAGGTCAGGTGATGCTGGTGAGGGTACTTGGCTGTTCCAACGCCTCAGCATCGCCATCGCCCACAGTAATGCCACAAGCGTGTTAGCTTGCTATAGTACCTTCCGTTGAATCTTGTGGTGTGCGACTAATTGAGGTACTTGGTGGTACATCGATGTTCTTTTGCCTTTTTTTTTTGTTTGTTTTTCGTTTGTATAAATTATACAATGAAATAGAAAGCTAATATAATTAAATGTGTTTAATTGGGAAGTCTTGTGTGTGGCATTATTCTGTAGTAATGCCCTTATATAAATATAAACGAATAATTATATTCTTGGGAATAGAAATTTCCCTTATGAATTTTTTTATACACTAGCTTCCTGATAAAATTCTTGTAAAAGATTTTTATCCTATTTTGAATTTATAGAAAATTAATATATCTGTTTAAGGAAACTGAAAAAATATTTTAAAAGTTTATAGAAATCCACATTTTCCACTTTTTCGTAAAAATTTTTACATCAACGGAATTTTCTCGATGTGAACTTTCTAGTGCAGTAATTAGATTTTTAAAATTCCGTTTACTTTGTGTGATTTAAGGGAGATTTGGCTGTTGTTTCTAGTTTATAATAAACGAAATAACATTGTTTGCTATGGTGGCGGCGAAACGTCGACACTATCACAATGACTCAATCAGTTTTAATTCCTTTATCTTATCTTTAAAAAAGAACAAATCATTGGCGTTACGTTATCCCGTGATCGTCATGGCTGGAATATCTGAAAATTCTTTCGTCTTTTTATATTGAAACAAAATGATGATTGATCTCGGGGAAAGAGGCCGTGCGCCTATAGTTTTCCGTAGATCCGCCGAGTCTCGTTAACCGTGCTTACACACACACACACACAACAAAAACGCGTACACGCTCACACATACACACACACATATATATATACACACACACACACACACACAACGTTCAAGGGAGACAATTCTAGATTTAAGATAAGTATTTGAGTTACTTCCCTTGACCGGACCGTTAATCCAACGCTTGCGTTTGTAAGTGTCTTGCTTTTAAATCGTTTAATTTTATATTTTAAATGAACGTGAAACGTTTTGTCTGCCAAAGAATCGTTTAATATGTAAAATACTGCGACGTCTCATTTCCTGAAAT
Organism: Octopus bimaculoides; assembly: GCF_046866305.1. Lineage (NCBI taxonomy): Eukaryota > Metazoa > Mollusca > Cephalopoda > Octopoda > Octopodidae > Octopus > Octopus bimaculoides. Next base: position 22,672,772 of record NC_142954.1, on the reverse strand, counting down.
GAATTGGCAATACGCTAACATTTATATATTCTTATTTTCAGTTTACGGTTTCTTCCTAATCATATGTCTATGGCTACTTGCAATGTTCAAAGGTAATTCCTTATTCGTTTATCTTTTTCTTTTACTTGTTTCAGTCGTTTGGTCTACGGCCATGCTGGAGCACTGCATCGAAGGGTTTTATTCTTTCTGGATCTTTATTGCACACAAGGGGCTAAACTGCATTGAAGGGTTTTAGCTGAACGAATAGACTGACCGCAGTACTAGTTGTTTTAAGTCTGCTACCTACTTGTCCTAACGATCTCCCTTTTTTCCGAACCGCTAAGTCACGGGGCCGTAAACAATCCATCATCGGTTATCACGGTACAGGACAGACACATGCACGCACACACGTACGTACGTACATAGTTACATACGTACGTACGTACAGACATATATATATACATATATATATATATATATATATACACATACACACACACACACAGATAGATATCTATATAAGGGCATTACTACAGAATAATGCCACACACTAGACTTCCAAAATAAATACATTTTTACTGAATGCGAGGAAAAGCAAGACAGACAGACAGACAGATAGATAGATGTCAGATAGAAATCAAAGAAAAAGAGGATATCTATGGACAGCTGCCTCCAAACCTCCAGCTTCTATCTCCAGACGATGAATTTATATTCATACCAATAATAATTGGAGCACTAGTTTTTGTTAGTAAATGCTTGAAGGAGAATCTGGATAAACTGGGATTTTCAGAACGAGAAATCGACCGGCTAATTCGTACCTTACAAGTGCAATCTGTGAGTGGAACTGTAAAAATAGGCAGGAATTTTCTCAAGTTCCAAATGTGAATCTATCTGTGTTAACTACATCCCAAAGACGGAGCCTTGTTGGAAACCGGCCCCGCTCATCAGTGGAAGATTTATAATAATTAAATAAATAGAAGAAGCATACATTCATATATACATATGACGGGTTCCTCACAGTTTCCGTCCACCAGGCATCAGTTTGTCCGATGCCAGAGTAGAAGACATTTGGCCAAGGTGCCATTCAGTGGAACTGAGTTCAAAACCAGGAGAAGTAAACTTCCAACCACGCAGCCATGAACACTGTCTCTCCTCTTTTATGTCCACATTTCGATGCTTTACTTTTGATTTATGTATTTGTTGTTTTGTTTTGTTTTTCTTCGACCATAAAAACCTATAATTTTGCATAAATGCAAGAATTATTTTCAAAAATTGTTATTAGTTAAAAGTTACCTCCCTTACAGTTTGTGGAATTTCAATTTTTTTGTTTTTGTTTAACCCCAGGTCAGTCCAGCTTCAACAGATCTGTTCACTAATGTTGCTCTTGTTATTATTATTATTGTTGTTGTTGTTGACACAAGAGTCCCGTAAACAATATTAGAAAGACTTCCTCCCCCCCATTTTCTTGCAAATTATTGTTTAAAAAAAAAATTTTTTTTTTTGACAAAACCCCACGTTTTCGGTTACGGAGGATTCCGGAAAATCGCCAAAAATCGGAATTAAAATTTTTTTCGACTTTCGTCCTTTACTTTCTTAATTCAGTCCTCACCTGCGTCGTATTAACCCGACATCCTTCTGAAAGTCATAACGTGGCTCTGCCTCCCCCCCAGGTCTTCAAGTCTTGTGTTCATGCTACAACCCTATTACATTCACCCAATAAGACAACCACAATCCTTTTCTTTCAGTGTATGGTCTGGTAACCATAAAATATCTACAAACATTCAAGCTATCAGGACAAAAGAAAGCAGGTTGGTGATGTCTCACGCTTATTTTACCTTCCAAATAATCCATTTCCTTTTTTCTCATCTATTTCCCCCCCCCCTTTTTTTCTTATACTTCGTAAACTAACCAAACTTACATCATCATTATCATCGTCGTCACTACGGCCACCACTAAATTGACCACAGTCACCTCCATGACAACAACTCTTATTGTCATCACCACCACCACTGGTCCCACTATCGTCATTGTTATCATCGTCATCATCATTATTATTATTGGTTTCAAATTTCGGTACAATGCCAGCAATTCTTAGGTCATCCATATACAACAGATGGTTGATTGTTTTGTCGTAACAGTTGTATCCACATTCAGTTGTGTTTAGCATGTCAGATAAAGGTGTCAATGCCAAGCAGAAAAGAGTGGGGAGAGTGTGTCTTCCCGGAATATTCTTCTTCTTCTTCTTCTTCTTAAGGTGGTGGGCTGGCAGAATTGTTAGCATACCGGGCAAAATGCATAGCGATATTTCATCTGTCTCTACGCTCTGAGTTCAAATTCTGCCGAAGTCAACTTTGTCTTTGAACCTTTAGGGTTGATGAAATATGCACCAGTTGCATACAGGGGCCAATATAATTGACTAGCCCCCACCCAAAAACATTTCAGGCCTTGTGCCTTTAGTAGAAAGGATTATTATTATTTAAGACGTTACATAGTATCCAATATCGTGAGGTTGTTGATTGAAGATATTGTGTCTACCGCGGGGTTTGCACTGTCTGTCAAGTCACAACAAGGACCTCAGACAAACAGACAGACTACTTTATGCAATATGCATGCAGTTATTAATATTGTTATTATTACTAAGGCGGCGAGCTGGCAGAATCGTTAGCACGCCGGGCAAAATGCTTAGCGGTATTTTTCTGCTGCTATGTTCTGAGTTCAAATTCCGCCGAGGTCGACTTTGCCTTTCATCCTTTCCCCTATCCATCTGTTCATATCTTTAGGGGACAGTTCCCAATGAACCTAGGATACATTTTATCAGCACTTCCCATAGTCTCTGTAATTCAATAGCTAGGTCCTGGTACTTCGCTATTTTTTCCTATACCTCTCATATTTATTATTATTATTATTATTATTATTATTAAACTGGCAAACTGACAGAACCGTAGCATGCCGGACAAAATGCTTATCGGCATTTCGTCCATCTTTACATTCTGAGTTCAAATTTTGCTGAGGTTTACTTTGTGTTTCATTCTTTTGGGGGCGGTCAGTGAAATAAGTACCAGTTGTGTGCTGGGTCAATGTAATTAATTATTCTCCTTCCCCAAATTTCAGGCCTTGAGCCTTTAGTAGAAACGATTATTATTATTATTATTATTATTATTATTATTATTATCATTATTATTGTTATTATTATTATTATTTGATATGTTTTAACAGAAGACGGTGGGAAGAGACAAGAAGAGAACTGCTTACGTGATGACTGGCAGCAAAGAAAGGAGGAGAAAAAGTACCGTGATCGGTCGAAAGAAAGAGAACGAGATTGTTATGGCCAGCGGACTCGAGATCAAAGCAGTTGCACTGGACGGTCGGCTGAAGACGAGAACAGTCACCGCGAACAGCAAAGATCAAATGAGAGCAGCAGCTCTGAACAGCAGGTTCTGTTCGAGGATGCGTTGTGTGAACAGCAGACACAGGTTAAGACTGGTGACTGCGGTGTACAGCGGACTCGAGCCAAGAGCAGTTGCTATGAGAAAAAGGCCCCACGGAAGAAGGTCAGGTCAAGAAATAAGAGTGAATTGGAAGAAAGCAGTGATACATCGACAAACAATCTGGCTTTGACAACATCAGACATAGCTAAGTCTTCAAGTGAAAGCAACATTTCAATGATGTCTTCTAAGGTAAATGAAATTACTTATCTTTATTTCTCTTTCCAGCTATTCACATCCATTGTTACATAATGCAGGGGCAGCCATGTATCTCCTCGTAAGCAAAACATATAATGCTGTCTCTTTGTTATTTTTTTAATTTTTATTTATGCGCTTTTTTAAAGCCTAACCAGGCTCGTGGGCCCAGGTTCCCGGATTCAATGGCGTATGTGTTCCCCCCACCCAGCTGGACGGCACACCAGTCCATCACAGTGTTACTCAAGAAACAGGAAGAAAGAGTGAGAGAAAGTTGGGGTGAAAGAGTACAACAGGGGTCGCCACCCCCCCCTGCCGGAGCCTCGTGGAGTTATAGATGTTTTTGCTCAATAAACACATACCATGCCCGGTCTGGGAATTGAAACCACGATCCTCCGGCTGCGAGTCCACTGCCCTAACCACTGGGCCATTGCGCCTCCACGTCTCTTTGTTGTACTGTGCTTTATCTATTTGTCTCTCTCTCTCTCTCTCTCTCTGTATATATATATATATATATATACGGTGGCACGTAAAAGCACCCACTACACTCTCGGAGTGGTTGGCGTTGAGAAGGGCATCCAGCTGTAGAAACTCTGCCAAATCAGATTGGAGCCTGGTGCAGCCATCTGGTTTCACCAGTCCTCAGTCAAATCGTCCAACCCATGCTAGCATGGAAAGCGGACATTAAACGATGATGATGATGATGATGATATACGTGTGGCTGTGTGGTAAGAAGTTTGCTTTCCAACCACATAGTTCTGGGTTCAGTTCCACTGCATGGCATCTTGGGCAAGTGTCTTCTACTCTAGCCTCAGGACAAGCAAAGCCTTGTGAGTGAAATTTGTAAAAGGCAAGAAAGAAAAATTAGATATTAAAATAGGGCTGAAATTGCCTCTAGGGGCAAATCCCCCTTGGAAAACACACCCAGACGAAAGCTGGGTGCCTTACACACCTCGTGTGCGAAAATTTAAAACAAAACTTATTCAATAAACTGTAGAAAATGGCGATTACCTTAAGTGCTGATGCAACAACACAATAGATAGATAGATGGATGGATGGATGGATGGATGGAGATATATGTATATATGGATGGATGGAGATATATATACATATATATATATATGGATGGATAGATGGAGATATATATATATATATATATATGGATGGATGGATGGAGATATATATATATATATATATATATATATGGATGGATAGATAGATAAATGGATGGATGGATGGATGGAGATATATATATATATATGGATGGATGGATGGATGGAGATATATATATATATATATATATATATATGGATAGATAGATAGATAAATGGATGGATGGCTAGATGGCTATATATATATATATATATATATATATGTATCGCCTGACTGGCCTTCGTGCAGGTGACACGTAAAAGCACCTACTACACTCTCTGAGTGGTTGGCGTTAGGAAGGGCATCCAGCTGTAGAAACTCTGCCAAATTTAGATTGGAGCCTGGTGTTGCCATCCGGTTTCACCAGTCCTCAGTCAAGTTGTCCAACCCATGCTAGCATGGAAAGCGGACGTTAAATGATGATGATGATGATATATGGATGGATGTCCATCCGTCCGGTCGTCCATGTTTGTCCCTCACTACTGCTTGACAACTGGTGTTGGTGTGTTTACATCTCCATAACTTAGCAGTTTGGCAAAAGCGACTGATAGAATAAGTACTAGACATAAAGAAAGTAATCGGGTTGATCCGTTCAGCAAAAAACTCGGTCACCAAAACCTGTCCGTGTGTTTAACTCTTTTTCTTTTTTGCTGTCTTTCATAGGAAACGTGCAGCACAAAACAGAAATATTCAAGTCTGAAAAGCAACGGAAGCCACGGGCATCATTGCAAAAGGTTAAGTTGTTCTGGGCCCACCACCTCAGAACTTATCAGGCGCTTCGAGTCTAAAGACAGATCAGAGGACAACACTGTCAGACATCGGCACAGAAAGAACTATGTCAGTGTTACC
>NC_142954.1:22617112-22662112 GCF_046866305.1 Octopus bimaculoides | reverse complement strand
AAAAAAAAAGTTTTCAGAAGTCAATAATTTTGTCGTTCAAAAAACTGTGATTTATAACATAAAATATCCTAGAATTCGCCAGAGCTAATAATGACAAACTTTAACTACTAAATATAACGAACAACCGGCAGCGAGACAAATGGGGCTCATGGCAGGCAATGGGTTAAGCCTAATACTTATTCTATTGGTCTCTTTAGCTGGACTGCTAAGTTACGAGGACCAGTTGTCAAGTGGTGATGGGGGAGACAAACACACACTTAGATATATACATATATGGGCTTCTTTCAGTTTCCATCTACCAAATCCACTCACAATGCGTTTTTTTATGATGATTAAAAATAAAAGAAGGAAAAAAGAAAATAAAAAACAAGAGAGTGAGATAAAGAGATGAATGAAAACGGTTTTATTGTAAGAACTTGAAGTTTCCCACTTGGATGTAGAAATGTGCAATGTTCTTCAGGTGTCAGAAGAAGAATTTTTTTTTTTTTTTCTATTTTTTCTTTTAGCATTTTTGTTCTTCAAATTAAATTCTGACAAAAAAGTTTTGACAAAATGAGCAAAATATTTTATTATTTTTAAACAAGCAATTAATCTCTTCTCAGTGGAAATTGCTCAACTGTTATACCATCCTTGGTTACTATGTTCAAAAGAACTGCATCTCCAGTATAAATGTCCCTCTCGGCAGCAGATATGAACACATCTTTCACGAGTTCGATGGCCTTTTCTTTCGACAACTCTTTCTTCACTATATTTGCTTGATTTTTACATTCAATCTGAAAATAATCATAAATGTTTTCTTTATTCATCACTTAGGGATCATAAAAAACGTTGGGGACGATACTGGACAATACAATGTGGGGTTACATAATAATTATTTCAAATTTTTTGCCACAAGGGCAGCTGGCGATGAGTTGATTACATCGACCCCACTGTACAACTGGTACTTATTTTATTGACCCCAAAAGGACAAGAGGCAAAGCTGACCTCAGCAGAATTTGAACTCAGAACATAGTGACAGGTGAAACACTAAGCATTTCATCCAGCGTGCTAATGATTCTGCCAGCTCACCACCTTCACGGGGTTACATAATAAAAAAATAAAATAGCAGCTGGCTCACCAGTCCTCAGTCAAACCGTCCAACCCATGCCAGCATGGAAAGCGGACGTTAAACGACAATGATGATAATGATGACAGCCCTACCTGCACCTATGTCTGAAAATAAGACAGGATGGTCAAGACTGGAATGCCCCTGATCAAAGGTCTCCAGATTCAAGGATGACTAGGGGCTAAGTATAAGAAAGGAAATGGGGAGAGAACACAGCAGTAATTTAAAAAGCACAAGAGAACAAAATTTAACAGTGTTTGCTCAGCCGTACCTGGTTGTCCAAAATTGGTTGTAACATAGAACTAGCAGACCCAGCAGCTCGGCATTGCTCCCTTTGGTAAGATCCGACAGGATCGAAACTATACACGGCCCCTTTACCTGGAACAACGAAAACACATAAATTAGAGAGACATAGGGGAGAAACCTCACCCACTAAAAATCCTCATTTTGTCCATCCACCACCCTCATCATAAACAACAACAATCCTTTCTATTAAAGGCACAAAGCCTGAAATTTTTGGGAGAAATAACTCACCATCTTCATCAATTCCAGCGATGAGGTTGTATGTGTAATAAGGAAAGAAGCGTCTGTAGTAGAGAATGGTAGACAACATGGCTGCAACCGCATTGCAGGACATTACTTTATGATGGTCGTGTTCATAGATCTGAAAATACAAAAAGCAAACATCATATCTACTCTCAGCCAAGGGAACGGGCTTGGACGGATCGACGGGGAAAGAAGACCCTGGGTGCTTTTAATGTGGCACTGGGACAAGCACTTTCACGTGGCACCAGCAAAGATAACAACAAAAACATTGTGAAAAAGAAAAAGAAAACAAAAAACAATTACCTTCAGACGAGCTTCAATAATTTTTGTTAAAGTAAGGACATCTCCATGGAAACCAACACAACCCAAAACTGTTGAGTCAGTCCTGTGAATGAGACAAATTCAATTTTCATTTTTTGAGGAAAAGAATAAAAACAAGATTTGTTGTATCTTGAGAGGTTCCTCACGCACACACTGATTCTGCTTCACTCTGTTTATCATTACCAATCAATTAGTTAATCATTTAACCAATCAACCAATCAACTATTTGGTCAAACAATCAATCAACCAGCTAAGTTCAGCTCTCTCTACTCCAAGGCCTTGAATGGTGACGAAAGGACTTTGAAAAACCTAGCTGACTGACTGAATAATTAATCAAGCAATCAATTAGTTAATTGGTTAACACTTCAACATTCAAACTGGTCGTATCTGACCCAAATATTCTGCCTGTTGTATGTTCAAACCAGTCAGATCCAGCCTCTCACACCTACCCTACTATGTCATTCTAAAAATATACAGTTACATCATTGAAATCTTGAAGGTATGAGAAAAAAAGAATAACACCTTACACTTTGTAACTTTTGGGGGAATTTCGAGTATGAATAGTGAAACCTTCACTCAGTCGAGTGTCTGAAGCAATTATGGCATAGTCCTCACCAGACAATCCTAGAACAGTTCTGTAAATAAAATAGAGAGAGCAGAGTTATAATAGCATTCAAATAAGGGGACAGTGTTACCTTAATATGCAAATAACAGAGAAGGACTTTAACCCTTTCGTTACTGGATTAATATTGAGATGCTCTGTTTCATTCAATTAATTTTAAATATCACAAATAATTTAGTAAAATAACTTTGTTATCATTCAGTTAGTGTTGGGAACATAAATTGTGACTAAGGTTTGGTGGAAGATTTTAATTCAAAACTTATGGAAACAAGACATTTGTACTCAGAGCCAGAGCTGGTTTCAGCCGATTTGGTAACCAAAGGGTTAAAAAAACATCTAGAGCTTAATGGGACATAGCTACATACAGTGAAAGAACAGCTATGTAGTTAATTGACCTGGTAAAAGTAGCAGTCAATTTTCCTTCAAATCATAACCTACCACCTTCAAGAAAAATATACAAGCGTATGTCACATAATGTAGGTAGTTTTTAGATAGACTGAATAAAAAGGGTGGTCATGGCTGGAACACATAAGTTGCCTGGGACCAAGCAACAGATAATATATTACTTTTGATCCTAAGGAAGGGAGCTGACAGAATCATTAGCACGCCAGACAAAATGCTTAGCGGTATTTTTTCCATCTGTACATTCTGAGTTCAAATTTCAGAGTTCGACTTTGCCCTTCATCCTTTTGGGGTCAATAAATTAAGTACCAGTGAAACACTGGTGTCAAAATTTGAAGCCATTATTACTTTTTGATCAAGCTCGGAAATCTCCATTCTTATATGGACCCCCGTTGTAGAATTACTGGTGGTCTCCGGTTCAATCCCACTACATGGCATCTTGGGTGAATGTATTCAACCACGAGCGAACTAAATATGTTTAATTGTTTTCTTTTACTATACAGCTGAACTTGTTTGATACCAAAAAAGATCATAAATATGTTCGATCAGGGCTGATTTGATCGAGTCATGATCATCTCTTCTTTTTCCTATGAACAGGAAACCAAGGATCTTTTTAAAGACGGCAGGATATGATTTGAGATTTGGCTGCTATTTCTAACATCACAATTATTATTGCCTACACAGATAAAGAAATAGTTCAATAGTTCAACTGTAAAAGAGTTAAACAAAATGCTTGGCTGTATTTCTTTCGTCATTTTATCTTCTGGTCAACTGCTGGGGGTTTTTTTTTCAAAAGGTAAAAAATGTGCTTAGGGCCTGAGCCATGGACATGCAAGCTTTTTGGGACAATGGGACAACTGACCGATCAAGACCGTGAAGCCTGGTGTTTTACCGTCCTCCGATCAACAGCCTCCGTCGAAGATACCCGCAAGATTTACCTTACAGACAAGAAAAAAGAGATAAAACATGGACATTACAACCAACCCCGATCAGCCTACCCTTCTGATACAGTGCGATCGTGTCTCTTTGTCCCGAATTAAAGATCGTTGGGGACATCAAACAAGCGTGCGATTAACACGGGACATCTTTGTCCGTAGATCTCCTCTGGTGAATCCAAGACATAATAAGAGACACAAGATGCAATATACAACACATACAAAGAAACAGCGATGCCATAACTACTCACCCTCCATTCATAGCATAAGGAGAGAAATGAGCCTCCACCGGCTTTTTGTAGTCGTCCATCCTGGTACTAAATTATTAATTACAACTGAAAGGATTAATTGTATTTCTGGGCTTTACTTCTCTTGGTTTCCTCAAATATATAATATGACACAGCACTTTCCGGTTGTCTGTAATGTCCGCACTGAATATATTACTGAAATTTCATTGGATGATATTGTTAAATATAGCGGTATACTGAATTGAAACGAAAACATCGTTAAAATAAATAAATAAAGATCATTTGGGATCAGTCCTTCTCATAACGTTTGAATTTTATTTAATTATGATTTTATATCGGTTATTATTATAAATCCCGCTCCCTCGCTTGTCGTACTCGTTGATCCAGTCGTCCCCGTATATACTGTACCGGACCTCTTATCCGGCTTCTACAAATCCCGGAATACTGGGTCATACTAAATAATAAACGGGATCCTGTATTGAGTACACAGGACCTTGCTTTTGAAGTTGGTTAATTTGCATACGGTGTGTTAAGAACAGTTTTCTTTTTATAACGAAAGATAAAGATTAAATATACTCTGTTTTAGAAGCGAATTAATATGTACCCATATTTGTTACATATAATCATGTTCTTTACTTTTCTTCATTTAATTTTTATCCTACAAACATTATATTATATACAAGATGCAGTATGAAATATTTTAATAATTTAAATCGATTAATAAATACCAAATAGACCCTGCTAGAAATGTATTAATTTGAATTTATTAAAAATAACATAGCTCTTTATTTTCCATAGTTTATTTTATAATTTAAGTATCTATTTAAGCATATATTTTAAGTATATATTTTATATTCTAAATATATATATATTTAGGCTGTCTCCAGAAAACCTGAAAATCCAAAAATCCGGGACACTTCCGGTTTTGAGTTTGCCGGATAATTGGTCCGGTTCCGTAACAAGACTTTAAATATTTACTGCGGAGAATTGTCGGTTGTTAGACACGCGGCAACATGGTGAGTTAGAAATTTATTTATCTTAAAAACCCGAATTAATAAGTCAGCCGGTGGCTGTTATACATCATATATCCGCACTAATAAACTCATTAATAGGTTTAGGTAACGTTATATAGCTCTAATTGAAGCAGCTACACAAATAAAACAAACAGTGTCCCAGTGGTTTTTAATTACACAGTTCTATTGTTTGACAATTCGGGGGTCTTTGTCAAAACCGAATAATTAAAACACTACACCCCCTATTTCATTTTTTATATTAAGAGTATTTTTTCTTTTCACTCTTAAAAAACTGAGATATTAAATAGGAATTAACTACACTATGAGTAGTATATACATACATTTAACCAGGAACTGACTCCAAAAACGAAAGTAAAACCTTTATTTCTGGAGTTTATATATTATTATAGTGTGTGTGTGTGTATATATAGTGTATATTAAACACAATATAAAGCGTGTCATTTGGAATAATATAAATTTCGTAGTTTCCTTACAGTTTCTCAGACTCGTGTAAAAATTACGATGCATGTATGTCTAACCTTACATTTTTACCTACAAAACTATAAAACGAGTCACCTGTTTATGAGGTCTGTTTAGAGCATTACCCGTATACCCGTCGGCTACCGGCTTTGTTTCCTCATTACATTTAGAAACAAATATTCTTTGATGAAATTTTCTGTACATATCTGATTGGGTAGATTCTGATTATATCGGAATTTAACGTGGGGAAGAAAAAAATGCTGGGCTCACACACACATGTTGACACACATTGCATATATGTGTGTGTTAGTATGTATATGTGCTTGCCTGTTGATTTATTTTTTCATTAAATGCCAATACGCTTGTTATCTGTGCCATTTGAAAGGTATTTGTGGAAAATTTCATGAAAAAAAACAACACATTTTTGTGAAAGTTATGCAGAAACGAAGTCGGTGGTGAAGACACACTTGTGTAGATATTACTTGGTCAGAGCAAACTTAGAGGGGAAAAAGAAGTCGAGTGGAAAGGAGGGTAACAATTTTCGATGTATATATATATATATATATATATATATATATATATATATGGGAGAATATACAAATAATAACAACAGACGAGGACAGGTGGTGTAAATAACAAAAGTATATATTAGTATGACGCTCGGGAATACGGAAAGTCTTTGACGTTTCGAGCTACGCATATATATACATTCATACACACACACACATATATATATACACATACACACTTTGGTGGAGGTAAAGAATACGCACACTACCCGTTTTCGGCGTAAACGGGTGGTGTACGTATTCTTTACCTTTGGGTTTTTTTCTCGTTTGACAGTTGTGAACACTGTATAATTCACATATTCTGTAGGCTGGTAGTTCCGAGTTCTAATCCTCAGGTAGACCAAGCGTTAAAAAAAAACACTGTGGTTCGGATAGATATACATTTCGATTCCCAAACTTTCAAATAAATATTCCTTCTGTTTACATTTAGAAATGAGTTCCTTATATATATGTGTCTATTTTCAACATTCGGTTTTTAATAAGCTGATAATTGGTAGTGTTAGGAAATGAAAACGGTAATCCTATAATAATAATAATAATATTAATCCCCCCCCTTTTTTTTTAACATTTACTTATTCGTTTCTGTAATACAAGATAAGTTGTTTTTATATACTATATTTAATGGTGTAGTGGTTAAATGTGTATCTTGGTAAACAGATGCAAAAGGAATGTGTATGCCTTTGAAGTAAACAAATGAGTGAATCGATTCATAATTAAAAATAATTTATTCACTTGACTTAATTTGTCGTTGGTACACATAATTCTTCACTACATGCAAAATGTTGACAACCGCTACGAAGTTGCTAGAAATAGAAACGGTACATCTGTAGAAGTGATATGTCAGAAATTGAATATATGTTTGCGTGTACGTAGTTCAACTGAGGCAGTTGTCTACCGTGGAACTTCGAACATTGCTCTGGTCTCTGAGAAAAGCTGTGGTGGCGTAGACGTTCCTCGTTTGGCTGCTAGGGCCTTCTCCCTCCTTTTGTCTTGTTAACCACTGAATTTATAAGAATCGTGGCAGCTAGAAGGACAGACATACTGCAGCAGAGTTTGTACCTAAATAGGTCAGCTCCTGTTCATTTGAACTTTGCCTGACATGGCTTTAGGTCGAAGGTCAAAGAAAACCTGTTTTTGCGCCTGTTGATTGTGGTGGTTTGGACGACTGAGAATTCTTAGATTCGGTTTCGAATCTTGGCTTCGAGAAGGGAGTGTTAATTTTTACAATGGCATATAAGACACATTTTCCTCCCATAGAAGTGTATTAAGGGGAAATAACTGGTATTATTTACAGCAGCTGAGTGGTGCCATAGTTAGAAGATAAATGGAGGGACGGGGTGGTTTTAAAAGAAGAGTTGTGAGGAATGGTTTCACAGAACCTTGTTTTTTTTTGCTGAGATGGATGGGTCTTCTCAAGCACAGCATATTACCATTCCATCTCGATCCCTTCTCAGAGACTCAACATTTTAAGATCTGTTTTCACTACTTCATCCCATAATGTTTTTATTGTTTGTTTTTTCTTTCAGTTGTTCTATTCTTTCTTCAAATCTTTAGTTGGTAAAGATGTTGTTGTGGAACTAAAGAATGATCTCAGGTAACGATTATTTTTCCATGTATTTTCTTTTGGTTTTTGTTTGATGGATTCTTTTATATTTGACTATAGCCATGTTGGGCCATTCCCTTGAACGGTTTTAGTCAATCAAATTGAATATATATTTAAATCTTACACATGAAGTGGGTGCTGAAAAATTCCTGGCTTTAAGGGTATCATGAAAGGCCTGGTTGGAGGCCCAACCTTCCGAGTTCATTTACAAGGCTTAGAAAAACTGCAATATGTGAATCCTCACCATCATTGTTTGATGTCTGTCTTCCATGCATGGGGTAGGACAGTTGACAGGAGCTGGCCAAGTAGAAAAACTACCCTAAGCTACTGAGTTTGTTTTGGCAGGGATTCTACGGCTGGATGCCCTTCCTAACACCAACCACTCTGCACAGTGGACTCTGTGCTTTTTGCGTGGCACTAGCACAGGTGAAGTGAGTTTTGGCATGGTTTTTTTACAGCTGGATGCCCTTCCAAATGGCAACCACTTTACAGTGTGGATTGGATGCTTCTTATGTGGCACCAGCACTGGCAGGGTCACCAAGTAACTCACAGGACAAGGAATTACGAGAGGGAGAGGATGTTTGAGGGGAAACTTGTGACAGAGACAGAAGCAGGTGTCTTGCCATAACAGAGGGAGCATCAGAGGAGGTGATCCAGTATCAGATAATGAAAGGTTTAGTGTAACAGAGAAGTAGGTGTCTTGCTATAAGAGTGGGTACATGAAAAGGCCAGAAGAAAGAGATACTTGGTTACTTAGAGGGAAAACAAGAAGAGAGAGAGTGACTGAAGGGAAATAGTGTAGGAGACTGCAAAAGAGTAAAGAAGGGCAGAAGGGACCACTAATTAATTTAATGAAAATTTATTACCAACAATGCTGTTATTTACAAGATGTAGTTTAAAACTTTAATGACAAATTTGAGGGTGAAACAAAGTATAAATGATTGCACTTCAAATATTTTTGTGATAATTGTAATTTATACATCGTAAATGTCTTTACAGTATTTGCGGCACTTTGCATTCAGTGGACCAGTTTTTAAACATAAAACTAACCGACATCAGTGTTACAGATCCTGAAAAATATCCACATATGGTATGTTGTATTTTATATTCTTTTCTACTCTAGGCATAAGGCCCGAAATTTTTTTTTGGGGGGCGGGGGTAGAGGGCCAATCGATTAGACTAACTCCAGTACGCAACTGGTACTTAAATTATTGACCCCAAAAGGATGAAAGGCAAAGTCGACCTCGGCAGAATTTGAACTCAGAACGTAAAGACAGATGAAATACCTCTAAGCATTATCTCGTAGCTTTGAGGTTTTGATGATGTGGTCGTTTGTTTTTAGAATGACATTGTGGGATAGGTGTGAGAGGCCAGATCTGGCCAGTTTGAACATAAACATATATCGTAGTAGAGCTGGATATGGCCATTTTAAATACCAAAAGGGTCAAACTGTAATTACCCATCCACCCATGCCAGCATAGAAAGTGGACACATTCCAATGATCCGTTTAGCTATCCTTCCCCATGATTCCTTTATCTCCTGTGATCTATCTAACTAATTCCTCATTCTTTTTTCAACATAATGTCAATTTTAATCTTTTACTTAGAAATATAGTAACGAAAGGGTTGGTTAATAATAGTAATAAAACACATCCCTTAAGAGTTTCAATTAAATTCTAAAATCATCACAGATTTAGACTGGTTTCATTAAACAACTGTAATTATTTTATTTATCAACATATTGTGATTTTTGGAACACAATTGAAGAAAAGGTTCTTAATCAATTCTATTGCAGAAATTATCCTGTCATCCTTCGGGGTCCGGGTCGAGGTAATTGACTAATTCCTCTCCTTAACATTGCTGGCTTATTACTACTTCTCTTTCTAATATAGGCACAAGGACCTATTACATTGGACCCTGAAAGGATGAAAGATTGAGTTGACCCCTATGGAATTCTTTACTTTGATCATTTGGGAGGGGGGGGGGGGTCAGTGAAATAAGTGCCAGTCAAGCCCTGGAGTCAACCCTCCCCATAAAATTTCAAGCCTTGAGCCTATATTAGAAAGGATTATTATCCTCATTGTTGCCTTTCTTCGATTTCAGCTCTCTGTAAAGAATTGCTTTATCCGTGGCTCCGTTGTGCGTTATGTCCAGTTGCCAGCAGATGAATGTGATACCCAACTGTTACAAGACGCAGCACGCAAAGAAGCTGCTCAGAACAAGCAGAGGTAATAACAACAACCAACAATGTTATAATTTAATCAGACTGTTGTTTCTTTCTCTCTCTCTTTTCCTTTTCCTCTCAATTCCATGCATTTGTGTACATAGCCTTCCATCAAACACAACACATGATGATGATGATGATGATCATATATAGCTAATAAAAAAAGAGAAGTTACATGTTTTTCTCCTATCTCTGATTTGTGTTGTTTCTGGTTGAACCAACATGAAAGCGGGAGAATGGCCAGGGTACCATTCACCTACATTCAGATTTGAAACTGCATCATGTGAAACTGATGGTAGAAAAGGAGGGGGGAGGAAAAGGTTAGACCAATGGTTTTCAACCTTGTGACACGTTGGGGGAGCCAATTAAGAATTACTGGCACATTTCGCATGGCAAGTTTAACCCTTCTGATACCAACCTGCCTGAGATAATTTCTGATTTTGTGTTAAGAATTTCCTGTTTTAAAGTAAAATCTAAATCAAAATCTTCCATGAAGATTTTCTGTCCCAAACATTAGCTTAACCATTCCAACATCAAACCCACCTGAGACTCTTTCTGGTTTTATGACACAAACTTACTGTCTTGAAGTGATCTAAAAACCTTCCATCAAAATTTCATGTTAATTTATTCTCCGAACCACAACTTAATGAAGAATTCAGTTCAATAACTTTATCATTATTTTCAAATTAAGACAAAAACGGTATATTTTGACAGAAATATGGTAAGAAAAGGATTAAAGTTATTTAAATAGATTCTTTGTTTTTCCTAAATTAATTGAAATATATTTCAGCAGAAATATGGTAACAAAAGGGTTAAAGTGATTTATCTTTAAACCATCCATCAAAGTCTCATGTTAATCTATGCTCCAAACAGCACCTTAATGACAAAGTTATTTGACTAAATTCATTATTTTCAAAATTATTGAAATAAAGGCAGTATAAGACAAATGTGGTAAGAAAAGTTATATATTCTTATTACAAAATAATATAGATTTTATTCTCCTCAATTTGCTGCCATGTCAGTCTCTGCTCCATCTTGGTTTGATGGTATCATCTGTTTTATTAAATATGGAATAAACTGGGACTTCTCCTTCAAACATTTCCTCCTTTTGTAGTGGCGTTCTGAAAATGGAAAGAAATCAAGGGAATTAATTGGATAGTTTGGGATAAAAAGGGTTTTTTAGCTGCGCCTGAGGTTGAAGAATTTATAATAATGATAATGGGTTTAAATTTTGACACAAGGCCAGTAATTTCAGGTTGGGGAAGGAGTCTGTTACATCAACCCCCAGTGCTTAACTGGTACTTATTGGCCCAGAAAGAATGAAGGACAATCTCAGCAGAAATTGAACTCAGAACATAAAGATAGACAAAATGATTTTGGCCAAGGATTTTGCCAGTTTGTTGCCTTGTTTATTAACAATAATGGTTTTAAATTTTGGCACGGTCAGAATTTTTTGAGGGGAGGGGGAAGTTGATTAGATTAACCCCCCCCCCCCCCCCCCCAAAAAAAAAGAATATGAAAAGCTAAGTTGATCTTGGCAGAATTTGAACTGAGGAAATACAGAGAAGAATGCTGCTAAGCATTTTGTCTGACATGCTAACAATTCTGCCAGCCCCACAGCCTTAATAACTTTCTACTATAGGCACAAGGCCTGAAGTTTCTGGAGAGAAGACTAGTTGGTTATATCAACCCTGGTACCCATCTGGTACTTATTGATTGTGAAAGGATGAAAGGCAAAATTGACTGCAGTGGAATTTGAACTTAGAAGAAATGCTGCTAGGCTTTTTGTTCAAAAGATAATTCTGCCTAAATTTGTAATAAAAATTATTTCTCAAAATATATTTTAAGAAAGCATTTACAAGAGTGCATAACAAATTAGGTTTCGTGGTAAATAACCTAATAATTTAAAAGACAGTTGTACAAAGTGTGTGTATGTGTATAGTTCAAATTTATAGAAAGACAAAGACAGGTGTAGGAACAACAAGCAAGTATATTAGTTGGGTGTTTGGGGGAAAATGGAAAAGTCTTTTATGTTTCGAGCCCATGCTCTTCAACAGAAAGGAATAAAAGGAAATAAACAGAGACAGAATGAAAAAAACCTGTTGAGTTCAGTGGTTCATATATATATATATATATATGAGTGTGTGGAGACGCAATGGCCCAGTGGTTAGGGCAGTGGACTCGCGGTCATAGGATCGTGCTTTGGATTCCCAGACCGGGCGTTGTGAGTGTTTATTAAGCGAAAACACCTAAAGCTCCACGAGGCTCCAGTAAGATGTGGTGGCGAACCCTGCTGTACTCTTCCACCACAACTTTCTCTCACTCTTTCTTCCTGTTTCTGTTGTGTTTGTAATTCAAAGGGTCAGCCTTCTCACACACTGCGTCACGCTGAATATCCCCGAGAACTACGTTAAGGGTACACGTGTCTGTGGAGTGCTCAGCCACTTGCAAGATAATTTCATGAGCAGGCTGTTCCGTTGATCGGATCAACTGGAACCCTCAACGTCTTAAGCGACGGAGTGCCAACAACAATGACGAAACTAACCAGATCCATCCTCTCGCAACTACCTTATAATGAAAAGGTATATATTGAAATCTCAAAGCTATGAGATAATACAGGATTAATTCAGAACGATGCGAATAAATAAGGATTACATTTGACACAGTAACCCGAGACATAATAATAGTAATACAAACCTGTATATGCTTGGAGATCTCTGTATTGCTGTTGGTTCATCAAATAATCAGTGGGAAGGCAGTTATCAAGGATTTTCTGGAGAAGGATCTGTCCTAACTCGCTGTAGATGGAGTGTGTGTTCCATTTTATCATATAGTTGATCAATGTTCCTGTTAGATTGGAGCGAAAAAAAAAAAAGGGACAAAGGATTTGTATAAATTATTAAAGAAACTAAGATTTTAAGGTTAATAACTATTTTTAATTGTTATTTGTCATTAGAAAGGGCATCCAGCCATTGAAGTCAGTGGAGCTTAGCCCAAATCTTTGGCTTGCCAGCTGTGGCAAACCGTCCAACCCATGCCAGCTTGGAAAGCAGATATCATTTCCTCACCGAGGCCCAGCGTCTGAAGAGAAGTCTCATCATATTTGTATATACACATGTATATATATTTATATATACACATATATTTATATGTGTGTGTTTCTGTTTGCCCCCTTCAACCACTTGACAACTGGTATTAGCTTGTTAACTTAGTGGTTCAGTAAATAGAGGCCGATAGAATAAATACCAGATTTACAAAAATGGGATCGATTTGTTTGACTAAACCCTTCAGCGTGGTGCTCCAGCATGACCACAGTTCAACGACCGAAACCAGTAAAAGATAAAAGATGCCAGATACCCGACTCCAACAGCTGCCATTCACAACACCCTCACCAATATCTGCTGCAACAAGAACCATGCCATGGAAAGCAGTTTTCAAATAGAAATTTCTTTAATATAAGACTTACTTTTCTGATTGTCAGACAATTCCACAAGGATGTCCACTATCTTTGAAGTTTTTCCCGTTTCATAAATTTCTGTAAAGATATCAAATTTATGCATTACATATGCAATGGATTAGCAGTTCGAAACTTCGAAGTCCCTGTCATCAACATTCATGCATAAGAATAATAAATTTGTACTTTACCACAGCATAGAGTAACCCATCAGATTAATGTAAAATTGTTTTTATTATGACTGAACATAAAAAAAACAAACATTAAGATATATACATATATATATATATATATATATATATATATACATATTAAAACAGAACACAAAGGATTCCGCGGTATACGGGGTTCAAGCTTTTATACACAAACAGTCATTGCATCATTATATGAGTATATAATTGATAGACAGGATGGTCTAAAGCTATCTTCAGTCGCAAATATATTCTTTCCCAAGATTATATGACAAAGAAGAAATCACCAAGAAAAAAGGAAAAGAGAGAGAACATTTATATATATATATATATATATATAAAAATGGAGTTAAATGCAGGTGTTATTCAAATGTTTATACTTCCAACATATGCTTTGAAAAAAATATTGCTACTATTCCAGAAGGAATAAAATGATGTAAAACAATGCAATCTTTTCATCATGAGAAAAAGAGAGAAACGAAATGCTTCAATAAGACATTTTAACTGAATGTGATTATTGCATATATGATGATGGGAACGCTGGAAAGTTATTTTTAAAAAAAAACAAAACGTTAATAGATATAATGTCAAAAGTAATTTATAGAAAGAGAAAGAGGAAGAAGAAAGAAATTAGCAGAAAATTAAAAGTGGAGAAATATAGTGAGAAGGAATATATATATATATATACACACACACACACACATGAGTGAACGGACAAACGAAAGAAGGGCACTCAACAAATTTATTGGGACTCAAGAGTATCGACGAATTTGAATCAATTGTTTTGATCCAGACATAAATATATATATCGTTACCAGCGTAGCCTCATTGGCACGTGAAAAAAAGCATTCAAGCGAGGTCGTTGCCAGTGCTGCTGGATTGGCTCCCGTACAGGTGGCACGTAAAAAACACCATTTGAGAGTGGCCGTTGCCAGTACCGCCTCACTGGTCCTCGTGCCAGTGGCACGTAAAAGCACTCTCAGAGTGGTTGGTGTTAGGAAGGGCATCCAGCTGTAGAAACTCTGCCAGATCAAATTGGAGCTTGGTGTAGCCATCTGGTTCACCAGTCCTCAGTCAAATCGTCCAACCCATGCCAGCATGGAAAGCAGACGTAAAACGATGATGATGATGTAGCTGTGTAGTAAGAAGTTTGCTTCTCAACTACAATGAGGCACATTCATGCCTACAGAACATGATTACTGCTCTAGTTTACTCAACGCTTGTTTGTCATTGACGATGAGAGAATCTATCATATCGTATATAGCTACAACTGATGAATGCAGAGAGAATATAAGAGACGAGGGAGAAGAGACGAAGCATTCGAGATGAGATACCTGTCAGTATATTGTAGATGGTGTGAGGTTTATCCAAGTCAAGAGCAATTCTGAGAGCGTTTCGGTTGTTTCCTGCTTTGCACTCATTGGACAGCATCTGCTCCCTACAAGGAAGAAAGGACAGAAAATACATATATATATATCAGGTGACATAACTTGAGTCAAGTCAGTACATAGAGATAGAGAAAACTTACTTAAAGAGTAGCTCATCTCTTTCAGAATCATCTTCTTTCTTCTTTTCTTCTGAGATGTCCTACGAAAAGAAACAGTGATACAGCATCAGTTCAGAGATATGCTGAGATAGAATGCTAGAACAATAGAATCAGCAGGATTACAATTTAGCCGGGAGATGGATGCAATGACCAAGACCATTGGCATTATGTCATGCTTGAGAAGACTCACCAAGCTGAGCAAAATCACAGTTGTGGCAGATACGGGTGTCACACAAATTGGCACCTGTGCCAGTGGCATACAAATGGTACCGGCGCTGGTGGCACGTAAAAACACCCATTACACTCTCAGAGTGGTCGTCATTAGGAAGGGCAACTAGCTGTAGAAAGCCATGCCAAATCAGACTGGAGTCTGGTGCAGCCTTCCAGCATGCTAGTATGGACAACGGATGTTAAATGATGATGATCACACACACACACACACAAGGGGGTACTGATAAGTTCCTGGTTTTAAGGGTATCGCAAAAGGCCTGGCTGGAGGTCCAATCTTCCGAGGTCCTTCACAGAGCTAAGAAAAAATGAAGGACCGCTGCAATAAGTGTGTGAATCTGAGAGGGGAATACGTTGAATAAAACCATAATTAACTGATCCTCCTCTATTTTCTTTTACCCAAAGACAGGAACTTTTCTGCCTCACTCCCTTGTATCTAGTTTACTGTTCCTTTAAAGTAAAATCAACTAAAAAAAATTTCCAGAAAAATTTAATTAATAAATGTAAAATGCTTGTGGCTCGTTACCTGCCAAAATCTAATTAGTGAATCAGATCCACCTGAAACAATAGTCTTTGAGTCTTTGCTGACATCAATAGCCCAAGCGTGTTCGGTGTGAGCCTCAATGTGTTCCAGAAGAGTCTGAGAGAGAAGGTTCCAGATGTTGAGAAAACCATCACTGCAACTACAAGTAACAAGAAAGAAAATGTTGCGAAAATACATTTTGGTAGAAATGTCAAAAAAAAAAAAAAAAAAAGGATGGAAAGAGGAGGAGGAGAGACTGGTTTATCTGGTGACACTAGGTAGATATGGTATGTATGTATGGGTGGAGGCGCAATGGCCCAGTGGTTAGGGCAGCGGACTCGCGGTCATAGGATCGCAGTTTCGATTCCCAGACCGGGCGTTGTGAGTGTTTATTGAGCGAAAACACCTGAAGCTCCACGAGGCTCCGGCAGGGGATGGTGGCGAACCCTGCTGTACTCTTCCACCACAACTTTCTCTCACTCTTACTTCCTGTTTCTGTTGTGCCTGTAATTCAAAAGGGTCAGCCTTGTCACGCTGAATATCCCCGAGAACTACGTTAAGGGTACACGTGTCTGTGGAGTGCTCAGCCACTTGCATGTTAATTTCACGAGCAGGCTGTTCCGTTGAACGGATCAACTGGAACCCTCAACGTCGTAAGCGACGGAATGCCAACAAAAAAGTAGCTAGTTGGAAAAAAGAAAAAGGTTATATACATAAGGTACATGGCCTAGTGGTGAAGGTGTTTCACTGATGATTGCAAGATTGTGGTTTCAATTCCCAGACCAGTAGTGTGTTGTGCTTTTGAGCAAAACACTTCATTTTATGTTGCTTCAGTTTACTCAGCTGTAAACGGGTTGCTTTACAATGGTCTGGGGTTCTGTCCAGGGGGAATGTTGGCCTGCATGCCTAGCCAGCAGGGGGGCACCATCTGAAAGCTATAACAATGCAAGGAAGCGCATTGTGACCAGCGATGTATAACAATATCCAATAATCCAGCGATTACACAGAGGTTATAATCATATATGGTTGCAACAGTTCAAATAAAATAATTAAAAGCTGTTGTCACAAATTAGACCCCAATTTAAAGGAGACCATGGGCACATGTATAAAACTAGGAGTTCGTTGGTTACAATGACAAGTGTTCTAGTTGATCCGATCAACGGAACAGCCTGCTTGTGAAATTAACATCCAAGTGGCTGAGTACTCCTCAGACATGCGTACCCTAAGTGTAGTTCTCCGGGAGATTCAGCACGACATACGGAATGTGACAGGGCTGGCCCTTTGAATCGCAGGTGCAATTCCACGAGGAATCAGACACGACTTTATAAGTGTGAACTGAATAGTCAAACCACTGAGGACACACGGACACACAGAGTTCTATGAACAGGAGACGAAGAAAGGAAAGAATAGTAGATGTATTTAGACTCACCCGGTGATAACGTGGCGTCCGTTGTTCAAAAACAGAACCTTCATAACAGGCATCTCATGGTTAAGTACCTGAAAATAGCATAGAATCTCAGAGAATGTGGTGTGTGTGTTTAGTCGTGGGCAAAAAGTCACGCACCAAAACATTATAGTATTATTATTATCTAAGGCAGTGAGCTGGCAGAATTGTTAGCACGCTGGACGAAATGTTTAGTGGTATTTTGCTTGTTATGTTCTGAGTTCAAATTCTGCCGAGGCCAACTTCACCTTTCATCCTCTTGGGGTCGATAAATTAAGTACTAGTGAAAACCTTTGGAAATGGGCTGTGCGTGAGAAGACCCGGCAAGCCAAGTAAGATCGTTGCCAGTGCCCCCGGACTGGTTCTTGTGCGGGTGGCACATGAGATGCACCATTTTGAGCGTGGCCGTTGCCAGTACCGCCTGACTGGCTCCTGTAGGATTTTCGAGCGAGATCGTTGCCAGTGCCCCTGGACTGGCTTGTGCGGGTGGCACATAAAAGACACCATTTCGAGCGTGGCCGTTTTCGTGCGGGTGACACGTAAAAGCACCCACTACACTCTCTGAGTGGTTGGCGTTAGGAAGGGCATCCAGCTGTAGAAACTCTGCCAAATCAGACTGGAGCCTGGTGTTGCCATCCGGTTTCACCAGTCCTCAGTCAAATCGTCCAACCCATGCTAGCATGGAAAGCGGACGTTAAACGATGATGATGATGATGATGATGAAACATTGGAGTTGATGTAATCAACTAGTCCCCTCCCCTCAAATTTCAGGGCTTGTGCCTTTAATAGAAAGGATTATTATTATTATTATTATCACAATTTAAGGCAGCAAGCTGGCAGAATTGTTAGCACGCTGGACGTAATGCTTATTTTTGTCTGTTGCTACATTCTGAGTTCAAATCCTGTTGAGGTCGACTTTGCCTTTCATCATTTTTGGGGTTGATAAATTAAGTAGCAGAGAAAGGCTGGAGTTGATGTAAGTCAACTAGTCCCCTCTCCTCAGGCTTTGTGCCTTTAGTGGAAAGGATTATCGCTGTTATAATTCACTTTGTTCCTCATGTACAAATATGTCTGTATTCACGTGGTGTCGTACATTGTGGCACAACATGGCAGTGATGGAAGTTGGCCAGAGTGGTGCTATGAGGAAAGCAATTAGGATGTTTGAAGAAGGCTCGTTATCCGTTATGCTGACGGCACTAGCAGACGAGAGAGAGATACTTGCTGGAGAAGCACCACAGAACCACCACCTCCACCTCCAGTTGTCCTGTCATGGTTCAGGGGATTAGAATTGCACTGTATTATTGCAAGAGGCGAGGCACAATGGCCCAGTGGTTAGGGCAGCGGACTCGCGGTTTCGATTCCCAGACCAGGCTTTGTGAGTGTTTATTGAGCGAAAACACCTAAAAGCTCCACGAGGCTCCGGCAGGGGATGGTGGTGAACCCTGCTGTACTCTTCCACCACAACTTTCTCTCACTCTTACTTCCTGTTTCTGTTGTGCCTGTAATTCAAAGGGTTAGCCTTGTCACACTGTGTCACGCTGAATATCCCTGAGAACTACGTTAAGGGTACACGTGTCTGTGGAGTGCTCAGCCACTTGCATGTTAATTTCACAAACAGGCTGTACCATTGATCGGATCAACTGGAACCCTCGACGTCGTAAGCAACTGAGTGCCAACAACATATTGCAAGAGCCAATGTCTAATCAGCCAGCACATGGAGAAACCTTTGGGGCTACCTGTCTCCTGTTAAGTACCCAACGAACATGTGGCTTGTTGGTACCTGTAACCACGTTTCTATGGTCAGCCAGTCACCATGCAGCAAGTTGTAACATAGAACCAAGACAGTGTTTAGCATAACAAATCAAACCTGGTTATTTACAACGAAGAAGATACTTACCATTGCTGTGGAGAAGTCTGAAATCTTCCAAACTCTGACCGTTCTATCGTGGGAAGCGGTGAAAACACACTGCAAAGACAAAGGCAAAGAATTAAACTCTATTTCCCCACCCCATTGCTAACACCTTATTAATGTCTGCTTTTCCATGCTTGCATTGGGTGGATGGAATTTGTTGAAGAATAAATAAAAAAAGTAAAATTAACAGAAGGTGAAGTAAAAAAATAAATATCCACAGGTGCAGGAGTGGCTATGTGGTAAGTAGCTTGCTTAACCAACCACATGGTTCCGGGTTCAGTCCCACTGCATGCCACCTTGCACAAGTGTCTTCTACTATAGCCTCAGGCTGATCAAAATCTTGTGAGTGGATTTGGTAGATGGAAACTGAAAGAAGCCTGTCATATATATATATATGTGTGTGTGTCTGTTTGTCACCCCCACCATCGCTTGACAACCAATGTTGGTGTGATTTTGTCCCGGTAAGACACTAATAGAATAAGTCCTGGAGTCGATCTGTCCAACTAAAGGTTGTGCTCCAGCATGGCCACAGTCAAATGACTGAAACAAATAAAAGAATATTTGCATATATGTATCAATACCTGGACTGAACCTGGAACCATGTGGTTCAGAAACAAGCTTCTTACCACACAGCCACACCTGTGCATATCTATAATTAATCTATTCATCTAATTATGGATATTAAAAGTCCTTACCTTGTCTACAGGAGAGAATGCCACTGACGTTAAGCGCGATTTGTGTCCCTTGAAAGTACCAAGGACTTCAAATGATGACACGTCCCAGAGCTGCAAAAATAAAATGGAAAAACACATCATAAAATCCCCAGATATATAAAGAACAAGTAACCAGATACAGTCTTATATTTAAGAGATGAGGAATTATGTACATTATTTACATTTGACGGATATTTGTCCTCATCTTGTTTGTTGATAACATAACGTTTCAGCTGATATACCCTCCAGCCTTCATCAGGTGTCTTGGGGAAATTTCAAACGTGGGTTCTCATTCCTGAAGTATTTTTCAATGTCATTATTATTATTATTATTATTATTCAGGTCACTGCCTGGAATCGAAAGGAAGTCTTGAGATTTGTAGCCCGTGCTCTTAACCACTACGCCATGGGCAATTAGTTTATTTTTAGAATGACATTGCAGGGTCGGTATGAGATGCCTGATTGGGCCAGTTTGAACATAAAACAAGTAGAATGCATTGAGTGCTTATGGTCAGTTTAAATGCTAAAGGACTAAAACAGTAAAATTTTATCATAGAAACAGGGACCGACTCAGACGAATTGGTATCAAAACGGTTAATAATGACAAAGTTATTTAATTCATTAAATGAGTTCAAATGAAGAAGACATATTTCAATAGAAATATGGTGACCAAAAGATTGGAATCCTACTCACTTTAGCCGTGTGGTCTTCAGACCCAGTTACAAAGAGATTATCATTTGGCGACACAGCAACACAGGAAATAGTTTTGGAATGACCACTTCCCATCTGATTAGCCTTCATTACTGCTGATTCCTTCTTGGAGAACTCTGCAGGAATTTTCCACATTTTCACTGTGCAGTCTGTTGATACACTAAGAAGCTTCGAAGATGAGGTCCTTGTGAAGAAGAAAAAAAAAACAACTTTATTGTCATCAACATTATTATTATTATGATTACAGTGATAATTAAGACGACAAGCTGGCAGAGTTGTTAGGACAGTGGGCAAACTGTTTAGCAGCATTTTTATGTTCTGAGTTCAAATCCCGCTGAGTACCTGTTAAGCATAGGGGTTGATGTAAATGACTTAACCCCTTCACTGAAATTTGCTGGCCTTGTGCCAAAGTTTGGAACCGTTATTTATATTATTATTATTATTGTAGCAAGCTTTAGAAATGTGTTTCAACATCACTGGTGCCAAGCTTTGTCAGCCTTTCCATTTCCCTTGGATAACATCAGTGGTGAGGGGAGACTGGCATGCATGGCCAACTAGTAGTCTTCTACAAACAACCTTGCCAGGATTTGCACTTTGGAGGGGAACTTTCTAGGTTCAATCCTAGATGGTTTCATTATTGTCATCATCATCTAACGTCCATTTTCTGTGCTTATAAATAAAATAAAACTTACCGGAAAAAAGTCACAGCATCAACGGACATGGAATGGCCGTAACCAATGGCAACACAGCAAACTGACTTGTCTTTAGTCAGAAGCCATAAACGTATGGTTTTGTCCTGCAGAACAAAAGAGAAATGTGGAAGAGACGTCAGTGTACAAATCTTTCTTTTATTTTTATCTTATTCGCTTCAGTCATTGGCCTGTGGGATTGAACCCAAGAGCACATGGTCCGTAAGCAAACCTTCTTAACGACACCACCATGGCTGTGCCTACATGTCCATATAGCATTCAAATATCATTTAAGAACCAAGAGTGATCTCCCTTATGCTGCAAAATTATACGAGAGTCGCATCTTCATCCTTTAACGTTCATTCCCCAGCTGGCATGGGTTGGACGGTTAATCAATATATTCCACCACAAGGTCCTTGCAAGAACCCCTAGCAGTGCCAGCAGAGTACAGGCTACTGCTAGGGCTTCTCAGGCTGGACAAGTCAAAGGATAGAGGCCAAACTAATACGGACCACCCCTTCCCAGAGGTAAAAATGGGTTCATGTAGGGCCAACACCTTTATCTAGAAAAAAAAAGGAGTGGCTGTGTGGTAAGTAGCTTGCTTACCAACCACATGGTTCTGGGTTCAGTCCCACTGCGTGGCACCTTGGGCAAGTGTCTTCTACTATAGCCTCGGGCCGACCAAAGCCTTGTGAGTGGATTTGGTAGATGGAAACTGAAAGAAGCCCGTCACATATATGTATATATATATATATGTGTGTGTGTGCGTATATGTTTGTCCCCCCAACATCGCTTGACAACCGAGGCTGGTGTGTTTACGTCCTCGTAACTTAGTGGTTCGGCAAAAAGAGATCCGATAGAATAAGTACTAGGCTTACAAAGAATAAGTCCTGGGGTCAATTAGCTCGACTAAAAGGCGATGCCCCAGCATGGCCGCAGTCAAGAGCAAGCATTGATGATCATTCAAACCAACAAGATCTGGGAGAGGAAGGCCTTTACTCAGGGAAAGCATATGATTAACCCAGAAAAGGGGTAGAGGAGAGGATGCCCTAAAATACTGAGGCAAAGCTGAAAGAGTAGGGATCCGAAAAGACAATGTGGAAGCAAGAAGTATGGGAAAAAAAGTTGGTGGTGGCCTACGCTCCGAAGGAAGCAGAGGGTTTAAGAAATGAGATGAATGTGTTACCTTGGAACAACTGGCCAGCAGTTGAGGTTTTGTTGGACATATGTCAAGACCAACGACAATATCTGTGTGACCTCGCAAAACCTGACAAGTCCAATCACTGATTTTATAAACAGCAATGTTCTCTGAATTACTAGCGACAGCCATAAATTCCTCCTTGAAACCAAAGAATCTCACCTCAAGAACATCATCGAAGAAACCACAAAACTGCAAAGACAAAATCCAAAAAAAAAAGAGGAATAAACATTTAATAAAAAAAAAACATAAAATAAATGATAGATTTTTTGATGGAGTGATTGTGACTATCTTTTTATCTTTTACTTGTTTCAATCATTAGACTGTGGCCATGCTGGGGCACCACTTTGAAGGACTCTAAGATGAATGAATTGACCCCAGTACTTATATTTTGATAAGCTTGTGCTAAGTAATGGGTATCAAACTTTGAAGTAGGGGACAGACAAAGACACACACACATAAGTAATATATATATATATATATATATATATATATATACTGGCACACACACACAATGGGATTCTTTCAGTTTCATCATCATCATTTAACGTCCGCTTTCCATGCTAGCATGGGTTGGACGATTTGACTGAGGACTGGTGAACCAGATGCCTACACCAGGCTCCAATCTGATCTGGCAGAGTTTCTACAGCTGGATGCCCTTCCTAACGCCAACTACTCCGAGAGTGTAGTAGGTACTTTTACGTGCCACCGGCACGAGGGCCAGTCAATCTACCAAATCCACTCACAAGGCTTTAGTAGACCCAAAAGCTAAAATGTTTGCATGGGTTTGCATTTGTCCTCTCACTCCTTGACAACTGGTGCTGGTTTGTTTATGTCCCTAAGAGATAATCATTTAGCAAAAAGAGACCAACACTTTAAGTACTAGACATTAAAAAGAAAAGGAAAAAAGTAATGGAGTTGATTTTTTAGACTAAAAACCGTTCAAGGTGGTGCCCCAGCTTGGCCACAATCCAATGATTGAAACAGGTAAAATATGAAAGAAAACGTTCAGTAATTTCCAGTCCTCCCATCCTCCACCTCAACACTTTTCATAATGCAACTGGCAGAGGTGTAAATCTCTTAATACTTACCTGTTTTCTACAACTCAAATCTGTCGGGTTGTATAAGGAAATGATGCAATCATTGTCCACCACCACAACACTTTCACCACAGCTACCTCCACCACCACCATCATCATCATCACCAGCCTCATCCTTATCTTCATCACGGTCAAGAGTCATCCCAGTGGAAGTTGCCTGCATGATGCCAGACTTGTGTTTGCTCTCAGCCTGTTTAACGATGGTCGTACCTTTGTTAGCATCCCACACGTTCAATACACCTGCAGAAAGAAGATTAACAAATCAATACATAAAGTTTGGTTTACATTCCAAGAATTACTGGTATTTCTCAGTGTGAAGGATTTTCTGAGTTTAACCCTTTCGCATTTAGACTGGCCAAAATATTCTACATGTCTTATGTTCAAACTGGCCAAATCTGGCCTCTTGCACCTATCCTACAATGCCATTCTAAAAATTAACAGTTACCTGGTGAAAATCTCAAAGCTAAGAGATAATACAGGATTAATTCAAAACAATGTGAATAAATAAGGATTACTTTAGAGAGAAAAATGTGAATGCTAAAGGGTTTAAGATGCAACTGTTATGTTTGTCTTAGGAAACAAAAAAAAGGGTTGATTCATTCAACTAAAACTCTTCAAAGCTGTGCCCCCAAAAGGCTGCAATCCAATGACTGAAACAAGCAAAGGTAAAAGGTATATGAAATACACAACTACCAAGCAGGTATTAGTAAAGAAGAACTCTATGGAAAGTTTTGTCCTTGGCAGCACCTTTCTCGGCGTTATGGGACAACCCCAGCACCTTTAGAAAATAGGTCAGAGGGGGAGGAAGACATAGAGTGTTGTGGAGAAAAAGTGAGAAGAAACAAACAGATCCCTTACCTTTGGACCCTGCAGTTATAAAACAAGGACCCTTTTTTTTCTTGAAATGCCTGGCAACTAAAACCAAGGATTCTATGGACTACAAAAGAGAAAGAAAAGAAAAGCAAGATGTATGAATGAATATAGGAGAGACAAATGTGATTGTGTGGTGTTTATGCCTTTCTGAAGTAGATTAGCGGAATGAGTAATAAAAGACGAATTGAACCTTTCTGTGTCAGGCTACATGATAGACATAGCAGCCAAATTCCCCTTTTATCATAAATGAATTAAGTATATAAGTAATAGAGGTAGACAAGAAATGAAGCCCCTCAAGTGCTCAGAAGGTCCTTAGTAGTTTAGATCTTCTGTAACTTAGGGTATGGGTGTTGTGAAACCATAATAGTCTGGGCAAGGACTGAGTGAGAAAAGTTGAGGGAACTCGTCTTGCGTTTCTTTTGCAGTGCAGTGTATTGTAAAAGAAAAGGAACTTTCTAGAAGAGTACCTCAAAGACTGGAATGGTCTTCTGGATGGTAAAGGTTTTCGTGTCCCACATTGTGACTATACTGTCACGTCCAGAACTGCAATAGAAACAGTGAGAATCAAATATAATTCAAAACAGATGGTTCAATGGATAGAGGAAGATTTAGATGATATTACTACTACTACCACTACTTATTTGATCTTCACTTAAGCTTTATTATTATTATTATTAGTTTATTTGTCAGAGTTCTTTTGCCATGCATTCTGTGACCTCTTCAATGACTATCTGTTTTTCATGTCTCCTGTTTGGTTTATTCCATCTTGTCTTTATTGGCAAAATGACATTTAGATGGATAAAGAGACAATTAGGTAGACAAGGAAAGGGTTAGAAAATATAGTAATGAAGGCACTGAGCTGGCAGAAACATTAGCATGCTGGGCGAAATGCTTAGCGGTATTTCGTCTGCCGCTATGTTCTGAGTTCAAATTCCACCGAGGTTGACTGCCTTTCATCCTTTTGGGGTCGATTAAATAAGTACCCGTTACTAGTTGTTGGTAATCATGTATAGCATAGTTTCATTCTTTTTGGAAATCCTCAGCAGGATATAACCTGTAACTTATTAATTAGACATATTACGAACTGAGACATTTTATTAAAGATGTTTTGTTTCATTAATTTGCTTTGAAGAACATTGATAGTTTAGGAATCAAGTGAAAGAGAGAACATTCAGAGAGTTTATGTACAAAAGAATAACCGTTTCCGAGGGGAAGTTAATGGTTGTAATAACTTACCTGAGCATCGTCTGGCTGTCTTCAGTCAGAATCATATCAGTAACTGCAGCTGAGTGATGGCTGCATGTCTTGATGACTGACTTTCTACGTAAGTTGTACAAACAGATCTCTCCATTGTCTGAGCCAGATAAAAGATTCACTTCTTCTCCACAAGGCACAAACAAAAGGCACCTTAAAATAAATGAATACAAATCAACAACAGTGACTTTGCTATTCTTTTTCATTTGTTTTCCTTTAGATACATTTCTATAGTGGAGGCGCAATGGCCCAGCGGTTAGGGCAGCGGACTCACGGTCATAGCATCGCGGTTTCGATTCCCAGACCGGGCGTTGTGAGTGTTTATTGAGGAGTGAAAACACCTAAAGCTCCACGAGGCTCCGGCAGGGGATGGTGGCGAACCCTGCTGTAGTCTTTCACCACAACTTTCTCTCACTCTTACTTCCTGTTTCTGTTGTGCCTGTAATTCAAAGGGTCAGCCTTGTCACACTGCACCTCCATATATATATAAATATATATATATATATATAATTAGATTGGAGCCTGGTGTTGCCATCTGGTTTCACCAGTCCTCAGTCAAATCGTCCAACCCATGCTAGCATGGAAAGCGGACGTTAAACGATAAGGATGATGATATATATATATATATGAAAATTCTTTCAATTTTCCAGTTTCCACAAACTAAATCCACTCGCAAGCCTTTGGTTGGCCCAGGGCTGTAATAGAAAACACTTGCCCAAGGTGACTAGACATGAGAGATGAGTATATTTATTTAACCACATAACATCCATCGGATTACAGCCATTTCACAGTCTTCATCATGTTATAATTTCAGCGTATAATAAATTAGCCAGGTCCACTAGAAGAGCTCTGTGTAATTGTCACAGGATTCTATGAACCCATATATTGCACTACACACACACACACACACACACATTGCTGTAAGGTTCAGGATGCGACTGGTTAAAGTACATATAAATACTCCTTACCGTATAATACCAGAGTTTCTTTTGAAGTTGTGGGTGCAATATCGATGTTCAATGTCCCATACTTTAACAACAGAGTCGATCCCTCCAGTGGCAAGCAGGTTCCCTCCCTCGTTGAACTTCATACTTTGGACATGATTTGAATGGAGCGACTGGAGAAAGAAAATAACAATAATAATAATAATAATAATAATAATGATTTCAAATTTTGGAACCCAGGAGTTACACAGTTCCAGGTACCGTACACATATAAGTTAGAGTACAATAATATAACAGATAAAGCAAACAACAACAAAAACACTCTACATAGGCCAGAGAAAACATTCAAGTAATTATTAATCTATCATGAAAACTCGACAAAAGACATTGGCCTGTAATGTTTTAGCGGTACATGTGTCTTATTAAGGTTTAATCCATACTTACCCTCCAGGAGTAGTTATGAGTTTCTTCAGATGATAAATCAATCAATGAGATCTGCAGGAGTGTATCAGCAACAGCCAGTTTCTAAGGAATAGAAATAAAGTTTAGCCTTTTTTCGCATCCAGATTACTCTGTCAAACGTAATGCTTATTTGTTCATTTTGGTTTGAATTGATCCTGTATTATCTTTTAACTTCAATAGTTTAATGATGGGATTGTTTA
Organism: Octopus bimaculoides; assembly: GCF_046866305.1. Lineage (NCBI taxonomy): Eukaryota > Metazoa > Mollusca > Cephalopoda > Octopoda > Octopodidae > Octopus > Octopus bimaculoides. Next base: position 22,634,605 of record NC_142954.1, on the reverse strand, counting down.
TTTTTTAGGATAGGTGTGAGAGGCTGGACTTGGTCATTTCTACTATAAAACAGGTAAAATATTTGGGCTGGATTTGGCTGCTTTAAATCCTAAAGGGTCAACATGTTGACAATCTCACAAAGAAACTCAATTTTGAAGATGTAGTTTGTGTGCGAGTTCATCTCTTCACATCATTACATCGATGCTTATGTATGTGTCTTGTAAACATTAATATGTGAAAATCAGTGTAAAAAAAAACACCCTGACTTGAAAAACAAGGGTTGTCAACAGGAAGGGCATCCAGCTGTAGTATACAACCCAAAATCCCTTTGTTTGGAACAGAAATTTTAGTGGAACATTTAAATTCCGAATACTTTATAACAAGAAGTTTGTACCATGGAACCAGGGAGCGGTCTCAGGTAGGTTGGTCTCAAAAGGGAAGTGATGAAGAAATGAGTAGTTTTAGAGTGTGCCACTATTTATAGTGGTCAGCATAAAACCCACCCCCTGTGTGGCACATGTTTTACAGCATTAAATTCAACTTACCTGGCCATTGGGTGTCACCTGATTGCATGTCACACTGAGACCGTCAGACTGTAAAACAAAATATAAATATACAATCAAAGAAAAGGTATTTTCAAAACACCCATAACATATCCATAGCACTTACTCAGCACTACCTGAAAACCCATGGGTCTAATTGACACAACTGTCGCTCATAACCTATATATATATATATATATATATCCATGTACATATATGCATATTATTGTTTGGTTTTATGAGAAGTTATATATAAAAATTTAACATTAAACTGAAGGATCACTCAATACTTTTTTGAGTAGAGTACATGTTTATTAAAATTTTCCAAAGAAAATGTTGAAAGTAACTTTGAAGAACCCCTGAGGCAAAAGGGAAATTGTAGATGTGTAAAGAAACTTTGAAAATAATGGCAGGAGAAGAAAAAAGAGAGAGAAAACCCTGCTGATCCTTAAGTTGAAATAAAGAGAAGGCAGCCAATTCCAAGAAGGTAAACTAACATTTCACTTACCAGTTGTATGATTCGAGTAAGTTTTCCAGTGTCTTTCGACACAACATTCACTTGGGTTTTGTAGATACATATCAAATGGTCTTGTGTCACCTGGAAAAAAAAAGGTATTCACATTCATTATCATCATCATCATTATTGTTTTAACATCTGCTTCTCCATGCTTGCATCAGTCAGACAGAATTTATTGAGGCAGGTTTTCCTGCTGCCAACTGTTTCCAAGCAAGCTAATATTTCCCCATGGCCAGACATGTTTTTCACAGAAGACTGGAAACAAATAACCTCGCTTGTATGATGATACTGTCCATTTACAGCCATCACATGATGTCTAAGTAAGAGTACACACAAAACAGGCTTCTTTCAGTGTTCTTCGACCGAATCTACTTACAGGGCTTGCTTAACCCTTTAGCATTTAATCCGGCCAAAATATTTTACTTGCTCTATGTTCAAACTGGCCAGATCTGACATCTCACACCTAGTCATTTTGAACATAAATAATCACGTCATCGAAATCTCGAGGTTAGGAGATAATTCAAAACATCATGAATAAATAAGCATCACATTTGACAAAATAAATCTGAAAGTTAAAGGGTTAAGGTGTCACATTCACTTGATTGTGAAGCGAACTTCCAAACCAAAGAATCATGAAATAAAGGCCGTACAGAAAAGGAAAGGTGGATGTAGTGTCGTTCATGTTTTTCTCAAGAGAATCGGCAGTGATAGAGAAGTGAAGTGGAATGGTGTGAGGCATTGGACCAGGTTCTTCAGTCGAACATGTATTCTACAAGAGTCACAGAAAAATGTAAATACTTACAGAAATCTTCCCAGCACTGTAGAACGGACCATATTCCAAAGATTTACTGAAACTAGAAGAAAACAGGGTCTCAAAATCTTCATTCTATGTCGGTCTTGGACAACAGGCAAAGATTATGAAGGTGCTGTGCCATCTCCTCCCCGTCCTCTTTAGTCTTTGCAAACCACATAGGGAGATCACTAGTGCTGATGGCACGAGGAAAGCACTCAATACACACTATGAAGTGTTTGGTGTTAGGAAAGGCAACCAGCTGTGGTAAACACTGGAGCATGATGCAGTCCCTGGGCCCAAGAGATCCTGTCAAACCATCCAACCCATGCTAGTATGGAATATAGACATTAAACGATGAAGGGGATGATATCCTGAATGTTCTAGCTTGGTCAATGATGAGGGAAAAGCACCTAAAACAATTAATGAAAGCACGATCCATTTCATTCGCTCGCGAGTGACGGCTTTCTGTACATTTTGTACATACCCGCCCCCATTAGTATGCTTTTGATTGTAGGCCTATTTGATCAGGGTTAATCTGCGACTGAACAGCCACAACCGCTCTATTTGCCACTCTAGAGTTTGTTTTATAAATAATATCTAAGGTAGGACATCGTATAATTCGGTCCTGGGCGATCTTTCGTTTTGAGTAGATTTTACGTCATTTCTAATCCACGTGCGTTTGTTTATGTTTCTGAACAAGATCGTCGCTTTCCGTAAAAGGGTTTTAGGGTTAGGGTTATGGAATTCCGTCCCTAACCCTAAAACCCTTTTACGGAAACATAAACAAACGCACGTGGATTAAAAATGACGTAAAATGTACTCAAAACGAAAGATCGCCAGATAGTCGCATTATGTTAGCAAGTGTAATTTCACGTTCAACACTGTTAACTATATTTTAGGTGTTTCTAATAGTTTCCGACTTGTTTATCTATCCATTTGCATGACTACGATATAGTAGCTAAAAGCGTTGAAAATATAGGCTCTGGGTTTAGATCCAGATCAAGAATTTATTTATATATCTAGAAATAACGAAGCTTGATGTCGAAATATACATAGAATAGTAGGACCCGAAGAAATTAGAAATGGTCTTTATTGGCGATCATTAATACACAGCAGATTGTCGAGTAAAATATATTTATGTTTAGACATTGTAGAAAAATAGAAGTTTCAAATGAAAGGTGATGATAACAGTCAAGAAAACTTCAAAGTACTGGGAATAAATGATTTTTGAATGAAATCGAATAAAGTCAATTTATGAATAATAAATAAACTTACTTAATTTTCTCTTTCGACATAACGTGGAAGAATCAAAATCATAAACACGTGTTTATAACCGGATGTTACACCGTTCTCGTCTGCGCATGTGCAACGTGACTTATGACTTGTCTTAAAAGTTTGTCATATCCGGATATGATCATAAATTGGTCATATGCAATGCCGGATTAAGGTATAGGGTTTTGAGCAGGTATGTGCAATTTTTTCCGTGAGGTGGATTGCGCTACTAAAAAAGCTCGAGGTGGATTTTCGTTAGGCGTACCATTCAGAAAGTCCCATGACTTCTTTAGAGGGTGCAACCCATGGGTCTCCGCTAGCTGGAGGAGCTCGTGAGAAAAATTGTTGAAAATATAAAATATCATTGAGTCCCTCGTAGGATTATAGCTCAGGACGGGGTGGAAGGACTTACAAAATTTTAATCCGGTTCTGGTCCAGTACTTTCCACGTGAAATACGAACCAACGTTGGAGTTGGGAGTAGAGGTTCAAACGCTGCCGCTCTACTTGCGAGAGACAACAGCCAAATCTCCCTCAAAATCATTCGCTGTCCCCATAAAAGAGCACATTATCTTATTTTTAAAAAAAAGGGATTTTGTCCGGGAAAGGGAGCTGTCGTAGGTTTTTTTTTTTTGTTTGTTTGTCAGGATCCCCTATATTAATTGTGACTTTATTACCGGCCACCGTTTCTTTAACCATCTCGTGACCTACTAGAAATAGCAGCTTCAAATCCCCGTCTTTGATAAAAAGAAATACATTTAAAGGACACTTTTATAACGTGTGTGTGTATGTAAGAGTCGAATAACAAGAACCCAATTTGGGGTGAAAGTGAATTCTAAGGTGGCATTAGGAAAGACCGATTTTCGAATGTGTATTAAACAACCTGATAATGCTTTTTAGTTTGTTGGACAAATTATTTCAAAAGGAGAAACTATAAATTCTTAGTAGCTGGAAACTAGATGGGATAGTCGTGTTTGGAACGGGAATGTTTTCGGCTGGAGTTATTTCACCTCGCTACTCGGAATTTATTTCGTGAGGGATTCTTTTCACAAGACACCGTCGGTAATACTGAACCTGATGATGTGATCATGCTGTGGTCATCCTCCGTTTCGTTTCTGTCTTACTCGAGCAAATCTTTACCACAAGTGCTTACAACTATTCCTAGAGACGAACCTGCCTCTCCATAGCTGACCCTCTGCCTGAATTGTTTTAAATATAACTTCATCTTATCAATTATGGCGGCCGGGGCCCCGGCTACTGAACCAACAATGTGCGAAAACGAACCAGGTAATTATATCTAATTGTGTATCTAATACATACTTTGGTAGAGACGGACTATATGTAATCTGAACCTTCCCCCCCCCCCCTTATTTATTAATTTTTTTTACATAATCCCACGTTTTAGGCTATGGAGATTCCGATTCTGAAAATAAATCGTTTGAAAAATTTCAATTCCCCCACCACCACCACCACCAAGCAGGCTATTTACATGCTAGAAATAACAGCCAAATCTCACAAAACTAGTGTTAGGGTTAGGTTTACCCTGTGGATCTATATAAAACCCGGGGGGAGGGCGGAATCGAAATTTTGAAATTGAAATTTTTGAAAATTTTTTTTCAGAATCGGAATCTCTATAGCCTAAAACGTGGGATTCCGTAAAAAAAATAATAAAATAAGGGGGGGAAAGGTTTAGATTACATATAGTCCATCTGGACCCTACGCGTTAACCTAGTTAGTATGGAAAGGTGATCTTTGGCACCACCCAAGATCATTAGCCTGGACGTGTCAACGAAGAAGAAAAGACTATACTTAGTTGCTTGACCTGCTAGAAATACCAAGTAGGTCTCCTTCAAATCACATACTTTTACAAAAGAATTGAAGGACGCATTGGGTTATGTAGTTTTCGGATGTGCATTACGTCTGGAAAAAAAGATGTGATAGTCACGATTGGAGTACCTTTGATCCGTAGTCCCATTTGGTCAGAGCTAACCTGGGACCCAAACAGCAACTATGGTTTCGGAATCGTTTGTCCCGTTGCTTTTAAAGACGAATGTTGATTTTCTCAATCCTCAGTGAATCGACTCAACTTCCAGTGTCTGCCTTTGTTATAGACTAGGCCTTAAGTTTTTCTTACAAAAACTGTAGAAAATAATCCCCCATCGTCACAGAAATGAGTACAAAGGGGCATTTTATATATTATATTTTAACAAACATTACGTTTATCTTGTCAGAAATACGTTTTCGTAACTAAACTATCAAGTTATTAATTCGAAGTAGGTCTCTCTGACCAACAACACGGAACTCATCTCTTCACGTAATTAACTTATTTTAATGAATGTCATTAACCGTTGTTGTTCATCTTCAGATCAACCTTAATTAAATTCATTAAAACTGGTGAAGTTTTCCTTTAGTATGGAAGAAAACCAACATCTGTTGTGCAGTAGAATTAGTTTCCATTGCGATCCGATTACATCATTCGTCAAAGACTTTTGTATTTAGAAATGAGGGCGAATTTCTTTGTTTAATTTTCTTCCTTGTTATAAACATATATACGGAATATTTTGTGGGCTTGGTGAAAATAGAATTCAAAACATTTGTGTGTGTGTGTATATATATATATATATATATATATATACACACATATATATTATATACTCTTTTACTTGTTTCAGTCATTTGACTGTCGCCCTGCTGGTGCACCGCTTTTTGTCGAGCAAATCGACCCCAGGACTTATTCTTTGTAAACCTAGTACTTACTCTATCGGTCTCTTTTGCGGAACCGCTAAGTTACGGGGACGTAAACACACCAGTATCGGTTGTCAAGCGATGCTGGAGGGACAAACACAGACACACATATACATATATACGACGGACTTCTTTCAGTCTACCAAATCCACTCACAAGGCTTGTGAGTGGATTTGGTAGACGGAAACTGAAAGAAGCTCATTGTATATTTGTATATGTGTGTGTGTCTGTGTTTGTTCCTCCAACATCGCTTGACAACTGTTGCTGGTGTGTTTATGTCCCCGTCACTTAGCGGTTCGGGAAAAGAGGCCGATAGAATAAGTCCTGGAGTCGATTTGCTCGACTAAAGACAGTGCTCCAGCATGGCAGCAGTCAAAAGACTGAAACAAGTAAAAGAGTAAATATATATATATCGGAAGAGGATACAAAAAGACGTTTTGTGCGTTTAATTGTTCGTCTTTCTCCCCTCCCCCCCCTCCTTCCGTCACCTCAATAAACAATTGTTGAATATTTTAAAGTTACCCATTTATCAACTTTTATAGAAGTTGATAAATAGGTAAACACTGACCAGACAGTCACCTTAAATTTGTGCTGTTACCGATATAATTCTTTAAAAATCTTTTGAACTATATTTATCAATTTCATTAATACGGAGGACGTAAAGAACGGGGACCCCTTTCGGTTTTTTATTTTAGTTTGGTTTTTATAGAATCCCCCAATTTTCGAGTACGGAGATTCTGATTCTGCCCCAAAAATTTTTTTTTAAATGGCATTAAAAAATTCTAATCTCCGTATTTTTCTACATATTTCGCATTAAAAAAAAAATTCTGAAAAAAGTGAAAATTGAAGAATTTGGGGGGGAAATTAAAATTTTAAAATGCCGTTTTTTTTTGTTCTTTTTTACAGGATCTGAATCTCCCTACTCAAAAATGGGGGATTCTAGGAAAAAAAAAGGAAAAGGGGCTGTGGTCCACAGTCTTTATGTCCGCCCGTTAATACAATGAAGAGAGAGAGGGAAAAAATGGGAGACCGTACCAGCACAGTCTTCTCTCTTGCTCACTACATCTGATGCCTCATGCTCCCAGTTTTTCTCTCAAATCTCTTACTTTCTGTTGTATAAACACACTGACATCTTTTTCTCTACACTGCCTTTAATCGAGTTTGCCTTTAACCCTTTCGTTACCAACCCGGCTGAAACTGACTCTGTAGTGCAAATGTCTTGTTTTCATAAGTTTTGAATAAAAATCTTCCACCAAACCTTCCTACTACTAGCTTAATGATAACTAAGTTATTTTACTAAATTCTTTGATATATCTAAAGTCAATTGAAAGAAACACAGAGCATCTCAACAGAAATATGGTAAAATGTATATGAGAAACAATTCTTAACCCTTTTGATACCAACCCGGCTGAAACCGGTTCTGGCTCTGTAGTACAAATGTCTTGTTTTCATAAGTTTTGAATTAAAATCTTCCACCAAACCTTAGTCACAATTTATGTTCCTACCACTAGCTTAATGATAACTAAGTTACTTTACTAAATTCTTTGTTATACGTAAAGTAATTGAAAGAAACACAGAACATCTCAAAATAAATACAGTAACAAAAGGATTAAATGTGAAAATATGTCACAAACATATTTTAACTAACCTAAAGTTTGCTTGTCACTGTTATTATAAAGGCAAGGATTTAGCAGAAGCAACAAACAAAGCATCAGACCAAGTTCCTTAAGAGTTTATATCGGTATTCCTTCTATCCAAAACAAAAGCAAATTGAATCAATTTTCCCTTCTCTCACCCCATTCCAACCTCTTCACCCTGTACTCATGCCGTGATTTTGTTTGTTTGTGTTTCAGACAAATCTTCTGAAAAGCCTAAAGGCTTTGAATTTTGGCAGACAAAGCTGAACAGCGCCAAATATGTTGTGGCGCCGATGGTGGACCAGAGCGAGTTGGCCTGGCGGATGTTGAGCCGGAAGTATGGAGCTCAGCTGTGCTATACACCGATGCTACACGCTTCCGTCTTCACACGGAACCAGACGTACCGGGAAGAATCTTTGACCACATGCGAAGAAGACCGACCACTGATTGTTCAAGTAAGTAAAATGAAAACGAAATATCATCTTTTCTCCCCATCTTTATCATCATCATCATCATCATCAGCCACTTTTCCATGCTTGCATGGGTTAGACCAGGGGTAGGGATACTTTTCAGAGTGGCAGGCAAAAATTTCCTAAGAAAAAGGTCCACAGGCTGATCACAGGTTCTAACTCTTATTTCTGTGCAAATCTTGTATAACGTCGTCGTTTAATGTCCGCTTTCCATGCTAGCATGGGTTGGACGGTTTGACTGAGGACTGGTGGACCAGGAGGCTACACCAGGCTCCAATCTGATTTGGCAGAGTTTCTACAGCTGGATGCCCTTCCTAACGCCAACCACTCCGAGAGTGTAGTGGGTGTTTTTACATGCCACTGCCACGAAGGCCAGTCACGTGGTACTGGCAACAGCCACGCTCGAAATGGTGTATTTTATGTGCCACCTGCACAGGAGCCAGTCCAGCGGCACTGGCAACGATCTCGTATGTATAATTTGATATACATTAATAAAGATAAGTTTAATACATTAAATTAATGCATAACATCTTCATTAACGCCATCACTGAATTTAGGATGTTTATATTACTTATGAAGCATTCTGTTTTGTTCAACTAAAGTGTAGTTGGGTCTCAAGAAAGATTGAAGAAAGATTGTGAAAAAATGGAAGAGCTGTTGCCGAGCATTTTGTCTCAATGTTCTGTTAGCTCACCTAATAATAATAATAATAATGATTGTTTTAAAAATGATATTGCTTGTTTTTTGTTGTGTTCAGTTTTGTGCCAACGACCCACAGACTTTGCTCCAAGCAGCCAAATTAGCAGAGAAGTATTGTGATGCTATTGATATCAATCTTGGATGTCCTCAGAAAATTGCTAAAAAGGGACACTATGGTGCCTTTCTTCAAGACGAATGGGATCTTCTCTACAAAATGGGTGAGTTTCTACGACTTTCTCTCATTATTGATCATTTGGTAACTAGCAAAGTCACACTCGAGTTTGTAGCAAAGTTTACACTCCAGTGTGTCGTGACGTCAAATTTTGTTACATTTCAGTTTGCACCAACCAGACTCCAGTATGTATTGAGGTAACACTCAAGTGTGTAGCAAGGTTACACTCCAGTGTGTAACAAAGTCACACTCCAGTTTGTAGCAAGGTTACACTCCAGTGTGTAACAAAGTCACACTCCAGTTTGTAGCAAGGACCTAGTACTTGAGTACTTTATTCTCTCAACCCTGATTGGATGAAAGGCAGAATTGATTTTGGCGGAATTTGAGTTTTAGTAGAAGTAGTGGTGGTAGTAATGATTTCAAATTTTGCCACAAGGCCTGCAGTTTCGGAGGAGGGGGTAAGTTGATTACATCGACCCCAATGTTCAGCTGGTACTTATTTCACAGTCCCTGAAAGGCTAAGTTGACCTTAGTAGAATCTAAATGTAAAAACATATGAAATGCTGCTAAGCATTTTGCCCATCGTGCTAACAATCCTGCCAGCTCACCACCATAATAATAATAATAATAATAATAATGGTTTAAAATTTTAGCTCAAGGCCAGCAGCTTCATGTGAGAGATAGATCAATTACATTGACCCCCAGTGTTCAACTGGTACTCATTTTATCAGCCCTGAAAGGATGGAAGAGAAAGTCAACTTCGGCAGAATTTGAACTCAAAACCTAAGGATGGCAGCATTGAAGGAGGATGTTAAACAATGATGATGATTTCTTTATCAACAGTAATGCTTATTCATTCACATTGTTTTGAATTAACCACACATTATCTTGTAGTTTTGAGATTTCAGTGGTGTGTTTGCATGTTTTCAGAATGACATAGTAGGGCAGGTGTGAGAGGTTGGATCTAGTCAGTTTTAGCATGAAACATGGAATATTCGGACTGGTTAATAATCCGTTTCAATGCTAAAGAGTTCCATGTCGAACATCAATTGTTTCAATTCCTTTCTCTCTCTCTTCTCAGTGGATCTCTGCAACCGTCAGCTCAGTGTCCCTGTTACCTGCAAGATACGTGTATTCGAGAGCGTTGAGAGAACAGTGAAATATGCTCAGATGCTGGAAGAGGCTGGTTGTCAGGTGAGTACACTACTTTCTTGCCTCTGTCTATTTGTATTGTACCAATCTACATTTGGTACAGTAAAAAGCACCATCCGAACGTGGCCGATGCCAGTGCCGCTTTGACTGGCTTCTGTGCCGGTGGCACGTAAAAAGCACCATCCGATTGTAGTCGATGCCAGCTGTTCTGGCCCCTGTGCCGGTAGCACGTAAAAAGCACCCACTACACTCTTGGAGTAGGAAGGGCATCCAGTTGTAGAAACACTGCCAGATCAGATTGGGGCCTGGTGCAGCCATCTGGTTCGCCAGTCCCCAGTCGAACCATCCAACCCATGCCAGCATAGAAAACAGACGTTAAACGATGATGATGATATATATATACACACACAGGGTGTCCATAATTTACCTTAACACCAGAACACTTTCATGTGGGCTCCATTCATTGGCTCTGAACTTTAATGGATATTGTAAATTGTGGGAGTTCATCATCATTTAATGTTCAGTCTCCATGTTGGCACTAATGAGAATTAAGGTGTCCAACACCAGGATTCAAAATGCTAGGGACTTACCTCCCTTCGTCAATCATTAAATTAGGGCTTTGGAGCATAGGTTCTCAAAGTGGGTGCTACACACAGACAGACGGACAGTCCAGTGTTTGTGCCTTTTCTCCTTTTAATATGCCATGATACAGAAAAACATCATCATCATCATCATCATTTCTAATCTTTTGTGGGAACATGTCTGGCCCCACAAAGAAATATTAGCTTGCTTGAAGACTGGTGAGGGATGGTGAGAGAATGCTTAAGGGTTAAAGAATCTTAGGGACAATATTTTCACGTGTGTGTCTGTATTTGTTGTGTATTAATTAAAGAATTATATGTTAATGAACCATCATCATTGAACCAGTTTTTTTCCCTTCTGGTCTTTTACAGTTGCTGACTGTGCATGGCAGAACTCGCGAACAGAAAGGACCAATCACTGGTCTGGTCAGTTGGAAACATATCAAAGCAGTGAAGTAAGACTTCGTTTTAAGTCCATCTTAAAACAATGTTTTGGTTTGTTTTTTATTTACATGACTTAAACATGCGTAGTTATGTGGTAAGAAGTTAGCTTCCCAACCACAAGGTTCCGGGTTCAGTCCCACTGTGTGGCGACTTGGGTAACTATCTTTGACTATAGCCCCAGGTAAATCGATGCCTTGTGAGTGAATTTGGTAGATGGAAACTAAAAGAAGCCCATCAAATATATTATGTAATGTACACAGTATTTCAAATAAGAGCTCCTAATATAGTTTCTTACCATAGAGACACAGTGATTAGGCAGATTTGTAAAATATGCCTTGTGTCTCAAAAGGAAAATGTTGCTATCAATCTATTTTATTCAAGGTAGGCACTATCTACCTTGCCTACCTAGGCACCATGTCCCTGATATATATATATATATATATATATATATATATATATATATACACACACACAATGAGCTTCTTTCAGTTTCTGTCTCTTAAACGAATTGACAAGGATTTGGTTGTCTCTAGTAGAACTTTCCCAAGGTGCCACACAATGAGACCGGACTCAGAACCTCTGGTTGGGACACTAAGTTGTTACCACATGGCCATGCCTGCGTTTATATATGTGTGTGTGTGTGTTATTGTTGACGTTTTTTTTGTGTTTGTTCATTTATTTATTATTTTTTTTGTTTTATTTCAAAGGGAGAATGTCAATATTCCTGTGTTTGCAAATGGCAACATTCAGTACCTTGAAGATGTCGACAGGTGTGTGAAAGAGACTGGGGTAAATGGAGTCATGTCTGCAGGTAAGAACACCCACCACTCCATTCCACACACACACACACACCAAATGAAACCAGTGAAGGAAGTCTGTGCAAGCACTTAACTTTTATAAAAATAACAACCATGTCTCTATGAAGTCACTTCATATCTTCTTTAAAAAAAAAAAGGGACACACTGGATAGTGTATTCTTTGATGACACTGTGCCTGAAAATGAGGTAAGATTGGCATGGTTGGATTGTCTTTATTCATGGGTCTGCTTGGTTGTATTCCAAATTACCAGCCTGAAGACCATATCAGATATTGATGGCAGTCGGAAGAAATGGAGGGACGATGAAAAGTAAAATATCTTTTGTATTTTTGGAAAATATAGAATTAAATCTTCTTGATTTTGCAGAGGGTAATTTGCATAATCCAGCATTGTTTAATGGCATCAATCCACCGATTTGGGAAGTTGCAGAGGAATACATGAAGATGGTTGATGCGTATCCATGTCCAATGTCATACATTCGAGGACATATGTTTAAAATGTTCCATCATGCGTGAGTTTTCGCTTTTTCTCAATTATAATGTTTATTTATTCATTTCTTTCTTTTAAATTAATCATGCATTACCCCCCCCCCCCCCAAAACCTAGCTTCAATGATGTATTTGTTTATTTTTAAAATGGCATTGTGTGGTTAATGTGAGAGGCCAGATACGGCCTGTTGGATCATAAAACAGGTGGAATATTTTAGGCCAGATGCAGCTTGTTTATCCCTATCCCTTACACCCCACCCTTGCTTCCCCCACTCTCACCTTCCCCACACACCACATCACACCACCTTGCCCTGCGCACACTAACACGCACTGACCACTTCCCAGCACCCACACCATCATCCACACACCTACACATGCAGACGCACATTCGTTTTGGGATCACCAGTACTTAATAAAGTACTTCTTTCTAGCTCTCCTCTGTGACCCCTCTGTCTGGCATTCGCCATGATTGATCGCTAGCCACTAGACCTTTTTTTATGTTCTCTCCCTGTTTATTTCTGTGTTCCTTTCTATCGAAGAGCGTAGGCTTGAAATGTAAAAGACTTTCTCATCATCATCATTAATATTATTATTATTTCTCTGCTCGATTTATCAGTCATATTTCTTACTATTTCAACATTTCAGTATCCAAATTCATCCAGACATTCGCGAGGAAGTTGCTAAAGGAAAAACTGTGGAGTGCTTTAAGATGGCAACCCAACTGATGAGAGAGAGATGCCTGGTAGGTGGAACCCAGCCGGTAGTTGTTGTTTAACCCTGGGCATATGGGGATTAACACATGTTTTAAGAAATTATTATTTCTTATATTTAATCGTTTATGTTATGATTTTGTTTACTCCATGTACCCAGACATTGTGGACACCCTGTAAAATGAAGAAATTTATCTCACAACCCAATGTGTGTGTGTGTGTGTGTGTGCAAATGCCTGTAAAAGTGTGTGTATGTACAATTGTGTGCATCTGAGCAAGCGTGGAATTGTGTGTATGCATGTGTATGTAGTTTTTAAGCACCTTAACATGCATGTGGCAGTCTGTGTGTGAGTGTGTCTGGGCAAGTGTATCTATGCGTGTACAGTGTGTGTGGAAATCTAAGTTTGTATGAGACCTCTCTCCTCCTACTCCTCTCTCCACCTTTCTCTTTCAATCTCTCTCTCTCACTCTTTCCCTTCCTTTCCCTCTCTGTCTTCCTCTTCCTTGCTCTCTTCCTCTTCCTCTCTTTCAATCTCTCTACCTCACTTTTTCCCTCCCCTTTCCTTCTTCTTCTCTCTCTCCCTCCTCTTCTATCCCATCCCTCATCTGGTGTTTTTTCCTCTGAAATAATCTCTCGTTAATCTTTTCTTTTACCAGAGAGACATTGAGAGAATTAAAGAAGACCCAAGCATTGCCTATAAAACATCCCTGCCGCATCCCTACTGGATCTGTCAGCCTTATGTTAGACCAGAGTAAGACGCATTTACCCTTCTTTCTTTCTTGCTTCATCACTGGGATATTGTTGTTATTATTATTATTATTAAAGCGGTGAACTGGCAGAATCATTAGCACACCGGGTGAAACGCTTTGTGGTATTTCGCCCATCACTGCATTCTGAGTTCAAATTCTACTGAGGTCGGCTTTGCCTTTCATCCTTTCGGGGTCAATAAAATAAATACCAGTTGAACACTGGGGTCGATGTAATCGACTCATCCCCTCCCCCAAAATTGCTGCCCTTGTGGCAAAATTTAAAACCATTATTATTATTATTAGTAGTAGTAGTAGTAGTAGTAGTAGTAGTACTCAACTTCACTTGGGTTTGCTCTTATCCTGGTAGAATTTATATGGATAGTGGGTTACTACATATAACCTTAAATATCCAGAAGTTCTACAGGACATTCTATTCCAATCTCCTTCAACCATTTGTCCATATTTTTACTCACGCTTCCCAATACACCCATTATTACAGACACAATCTTTACAGTTTTCACATTGCAAATTTTCGCAATTTCAAATTTTAAAACATATATTTTTCATTTTTCATTTTTCTTTACAATCCTGGAATCAAACAGACATGATGGATCAATTAGTGAACAACATTGCTTTTTCTTGTCTATTACTGTTATATTTGGTTTATTATTTTGTATCTTCTTATCTGTTTGAATTGGAAAATCCCATAAAATCTTGCATTTCTTTGACTCAAATACTCTTTCAACCCGATGATTCTACCAAATACTACCAGATTCAAATCCCCATTTCCAGTGCAACACTCTCACGACTTGGTCATGCTTCCATTTCTTATATTCTCTCTGAACCAACTTGGAAAATTCTGCAGCAATGTGTGTCACTGTCTCATTCCAAATTCCACAGAATTTACATTTTTTTCACTCTTTCTCCCTATACACATATTTTCTCAAGTTCTTTGTTTTTTATCGCTTGACCTCAAGCTGCTATAAGAAGGCTCTCTGTTTCTTTTTCAATTTTCCTTTTTCAACCAAGCCCAGGTTTTTGTTCCACATAGATCTTCAGTGGCTTTCAAAAACTGACCATGCAAAGGTTTCTCTTCAATCTCTTTAACTTGCTCTCTGTGAATTTCAGTTTTGTTCTTTTCTCCTATTCCACACTTGATCACCTGTTCTTTATTCACGGTCTTTAGTAATTTCTAGTGGAGTGGAATGGGATTGAACCCAAAACCATATGTTTATGAAGCAGACTTAACACCCACAGCCTACACCTACGCATTTCTGTATTGGTTTTTATACACTCACATCGTCCATTCGCATCATGTCCATGCCAACACAGTTGTCTCCCCTTGTTCGTTTCTCTGTTGTAGAACTTGTCTCCATCGGCTGCAACATTGCTGTTGCACTTTCTGCAGCAGCACCATCATTATTCACAGTCCTTACATCATTACCTCGGTGCATTATGACCGTTCTGACTTGCACTAAAACTGCTATCCCTTTTTTTCCACAATTTCTTCAGCTCCATTCTCCAAACAGCAAAGATTCAGATACCATTTGCAAATATGAAAAAAACTGTCCCAATTCCTCTCAACTCACATTTAATCAACAATTAACTCTCAGCCCGAGCCACTGACAAGTCCCTTGTTGGCAACAGTTACTGATATTATAACACGTTATATTTTTTATTGTTTTTTTTCTACATCCAGTTGAAAACGAGATTTAGAAATCGTATTTAAACATGGCTGTCTGCTGTACTCTTGTTCTTTGAAGAGTAAAGCCTGCTTACGGCCAATCTTTTTAGCCTCCTGTGTTAGCAAAGACGAGAATTGCTACAGAATATCACTTCAAACCCTAGTGTCCCTTAATCCCTACCCTAATCCCTAATATACCTCTAATTCCTACCCAATCCTTAATCCCCATCTAATCCCTGGTATTAATGCAATTCTCTGTCCTCCTCCTTCAGTCCTTCGGAATTGAACACACAATCAAAGAAACAAAAAGGTGAAAATAACTCAGATTCAGGTTCTGATAAGAGCAAACTGAAGAGGCCCCTTGGCGAACTGAGCATTGAGGACAGCAACCTATCGAAGAAGAAGCTGAAAAAGAAGATGCGTTACCCTAAGAAGTGTTTCGATGTCACCTGGAAGACGAAGTACGAGAGGTGTGGCCTGTGTGCAAACCCAAAGGTTAGAACAGTGACTTGTTCTTGTTGTTGTTGCTGTTCTTGTTCCTGTTGTTGTTGTTTTTGTGGTTCTTGTTTTTGTTTCTGTTGCTGTCGTCTTTATCATGTTGTTGTTGTTATTGTTTGTAGCCCTACCAATTCCGCCTTGTTTGCTAAAAGATATTTGGTGTGTAGGTCAACTGGATGTTATTTAGCCACTTTTACATTAGAAATACTGTCTATAATATTTACAAAGCACAGATTCCAGGATAGATGAATAAAATAGGGGTAACAAAGAAGGACAGGTGTCAATCTATTATGGCCGATTCTAGAAACCCAATGCCAACTGAACAGTATCAGAATTGTTGTAAATATTTTTTGCTCTGTGAATTTGTGACTGTTAAATAAGTCGAATTGTCCTTTGTTTGAAGCTCATGAATTCATCTGACAAAAACGGTTTCTTTACAACGATGTAATGTTTTCAGTAATTAATTAAAGGAGTCTTTGGAAATGGCAGTAATGGATTGACACCTGTACTTCTTTATCACTTATATATATATATATATATATATCATCATCATCATCGTTTAACGTCCGCTTTCCATGCTAGCATGGGTTGGACGATTTGACTGAGGACTGGTGAAACCGGATGGCAACACCAGGTCCAATCTAAATTTGGCAGAGTTTCTACAGCTGGATGCCCTTCCTAACGTCAACCACTCATAGGTGAAGTATATTTGCCACTTAAATGTGGCTGACCCCTAAGGGTGGATGTTACTGTTGCTTTAGCCCCAGGAGAACATCTGTGTCCTGTCTGTATTTGTCGTGCAGTTACTGTTAATACCTCGTTCAGAGATTTAACATTGCTTGTTTTCACTTTTTCGAGATCAGTGAATATTTTCACTGGAAAAAGTATATACACATTTGCATCGGGATATCTTTTGCATCGAAGGTCCGCGATTGTCGTGCGCTGAGGATGGGAAAATACCCAGAAACTCGAGTCCGTACGTATCGCAGATCAAGATGGGAAGGATGACTTCCCTTTGCAAATACAGACAGGACACAGATGTTTGTCAATACCCAGCTGGAGGAGATGTTCTCCTGGGGCTAAAAGCAACAGTAACATCCACCCTTAGGGGTCAGCCGCATTTAAGTGGCAAATATACTTCACTTTGTTGTGCAGTTACTGTTAATACCTCGTTCAGAGATTTAACATATATATATATATATATATATATACATACAATAATCGTAAGTGTTCACCGTGTATTGGCTATAGAAAATATGTATACACACACACACAGGTATGCACATGAATGTGTGTATATGAATATTTTATGTTGATCTGTGAGTCACATCTCTTTGACTCTCTATACAGTTGGGGGTTGTTGAGTGAGATGCAGTGCTGGCGGGGGGGGGGGGAATAGGGGTGACTGAGAGTGAGGATGTATTTGCAACTCTTTTCTATTTCTCTGTCTCAACTCTTTCTCTTTCAGGGTCAGAAATGCTGCTTTGGCCTTTGTCGAAGCTGTTGCCGAAATAAAGCCTTTGTAGAACGATTGGATTGCATAGG
>NC_142954.1:22576518-22609018 GCF_046866305.1 Octopus bimaculoides | reverse complement strand
TGTCAGGGCCTTTCCTTCTTCTGTTATAGGATCATATACGTAGTCATCATATTCTTTTAAAATGTCTTATTGATGTGTTTGGTTTCTTGCTTTCCCTGATGAGAAGATTGCATTGTTTTACACCATTTAATTCCTTTTGGAATAATACCAATGTTTTCTTCGAAATATATGTCAGAAGTAAAAAGATTTAAATAACACCTGCGTTTAACTCCATTTATATATATATATATATATATATTGTCGTGGCCTATGCCAGTGCTGCGTGACTGGCACCCGTGCTGGTGACACATAAAAAGCACCATTCAAGGGTGGTCAATGCCAGTGCCACCTAACTGGCCCTCGTGCTGGTGGCACGTAAAAAGCACCCACTACACTCTCGGAGTAGTTGGCATTAGGATAAAACGACGCTGATGCATTGCTTGCATCACTTAGTGAAATTACACATTCTTTATGCATGATAAACTATTCAATTATAAAATAATTTTTTTTTAAATGGCTGTAGGAAAATAGTTATTCAACTGCTTTGTGGAATGATTGTGCAGAGGAAATGGAAGTGGGTGTGAGATGAAGGTGAAAACAGTGATTGATGGATGGATGGATGTGTGGTCTACTGCACTGTGCGTAAATTGTGAAGTGACTTGATCTAGGTTAGTGGTTAAGGTTAGTGTTAGAGTTTAGAGTTAGGATTAGAGTGAAGGTTAAACTACATGCTGAAGTGTAAATGGATGCTAAAGTGGCACAGACAGACAGGTAGGCAGGCAGGTAGATAGAAACATAGGTGAAAGATAGGTAGGTAGGTAGACAGGTAGGAGACAGATAGAGAGAGAGAGAGTAGATAGATAGATACAGAGAGAGAGAGAAGTAGATAGATAAACAGATAGAGAGAGATAGAAAGTAGATAGATAGATATAGAGAGAGAGTAGATAAATAGATAGATAGATAGAGAGAGAGAGAGTAGATAGATTGTCAGAAAAGTAGGTGATAGATAGATTGATTGATTGATAGATAGACAGGTACAGGTTTGTGTTATTGTGAAAAAAGTAATTTGACAGGGAAAAGCAAAATGTTATTCTTAAGTTTTCTGAAGAGAAATATAAAGAACAAAGATTCATAATTTTCCTTCCATTTTGCAGTAAACTAACTTTGATGAATTTCTTTTATTTTCGAAAATGGTGGTGCAATGTCTTTAACAACCATATTGAAGAATATATATATGTGTGTGCCCCAACATGGCCACAATCTTTGGGATGAAACACATAAAAGAGTAACAGAATATGTATATATAGAGGAGGAATATGTATATATAGAGGGGTTGTGAATGAAACCAAAAGTTGTGTTGAAGACAGATTTCACACAAAATTAGAATCAAAATTATTGATTAAGCAGGCAGAATCGTTAGCACATTGGACAAAATGCTTAACCATATTCCTTCCGACTCTTTAGGTGCTGAGTTCAAATCCCACTAAAGTCAAGCTTCCTCCCTCCCTCCTTCTAAAAGTCCTGATCTTGTGCCAGACTTTAAAAACAATATTATTATTGGTTATTTGCCACAAGCGGATGTGTGTTAATGGGGTTCTGGAAGAAATCAGTGATTTACAATGATTTTTTTTGATGCAAAAGTATATTCTTGGAATATCTTGACGAAGAAAGGCTTCTGAACAAACAATATTACAAACGGATTTACAGGATGTTAGGGAACACACAAGTTCAGTTACATAAACATGAGCAGCAGGGAAAGTAGGGTATCAAATATATAAAATACATTAGAATATGATACTAATAAAACACACACACACAAACATAAGGGCGAAATAGCCCAGTCTTTCTCCTGTTTTCATGGCTATGTTTGAAATACAGTAGAATCTCACAGTACGAGTAATTTGCTGTATGAGCCGAGGCTTGTGTGAAGTTTTATCTTGAAGTACTCTTTTACTCTTTTATACTCTTTTAATTGTTTCAGTCATTTGACTGTGGCCATGCTGGAGCACCGCATTTAGTCATACAAATCGACCCCAGGACTTAATCTTTGTAAGCCTAGTACTTATTCTATTGGTTTCTTTTTGCCGAACCGCTAAGTTACAGGGATGTAAACACACCAGCATCAGTTGTCAAGCGATGTTGGGGGGACAAACACAGACACACAAACACACACACACACATATATATATATATATATATATATATATATATATATATATATATATATATATATATATACGACGGGCTTCTTTCAGTTTCCGTCTACCAAATCTACTCACAAGGCTTTGGTTGGCCCGAGGCTATAGTGGAAGACACTTGCCCAAGGTGCCATGCTGTGGGACTGAACCCGGAACCATGTGGTTGGTAAGCAAGCTACTTACCACGCAGTACAAGTACACAAATCGTCCCATCTTTAAGGTAATTCAGTTCATAAAACCAGTTTACATATTTTTTTTGCATTCCCATGGGGAAAATTGATTTGTAAAATGAGTAAATTGTAAGACAACCTCAGTCATGGAACGAATTAAACTCATACTGCAAGGTATCACTGTATTATTTTGTTGTCTGTAAAATAGGACACATGTAGGGTGTATGAGCTAAATTTGATGGCTTTTTTTTTATACTTCTTTTCAATAATGGCTTGATGTATTGGTGATGGAGATAAGAAAAAGTTAGCTGAAATGGAGGACTGGAAACCATCCGAATAATGGAAAGGATTTAACTGTATCAGGATGATTCATACTGGGCATGAAAATGCTGACAATATGACCACAGCTCATTGCTATGTGGACAGTGTAAAGGCTGTATAACTTGACATGGATAACTGCAACAGCTGTGGTCTGCAGGAAGGGACACAACACGTGTTGTGACTGTGTCCTCATTCTGAATTCGTTCCCACATATTTGACCGGGGCCTTAGGCTCAATTCGGATGGCTATGTGGAGCTGCTGGTAACTGTGGTCAATACTTGGCTGGAGAGGGTTGCTGCTAGAAGGCCATATGTGTGGCAGCAGGATTTGGCACCTTGCCATACCTGTGGACAGAATCAAAAGTGACTGCTGGAGAATTTTCACAACTTCACCAGCTCTAATCTCTAATTTCTGGCTTTCCAATAACCCTGATTGTTAATCCCATGGATTACTTTATGTGGGGGTACAGTTGAGAAAAAACACCAATTGCTCTGCCTGCAACACCAAGGCCAAACTAGTGGCCAAGATCAAAGAGATGTTCAAAGATCTTCCCACTGTGAGGAATGCATGCTCCATACACTGGGGCAGTCTTGAGATCGTGGTCAAAGCTGAAGGTGGTTACTCTGAGTATGGTCTTATCTCCCCGCCATAGTCTACTTGATATTTTTATGATTTTTAAAAAATATACTTTTATTTTCGAATAGGATATCGTGGTTTCTTTTCCATTTATGCAAACTGCCAAATTTAACCCAAACACTTTGTTTGCACACACATACATATGCCATTATAAACAAAGATTTAAATCCCCCCCCCCCAAGAAAAACAAAGTAGAACCTATTCACTCACATGCGGGTAAGAACTGGCCACTAAGTTTCATTAGCGTACCCAACAATTCTACCAGCTCCCGGTCTTGGTTCTTCACATCATCTACATAACCTTCCTTCTAGCTTATTCAGCGGGTCCACCGCAATTTCCTTTGTGACACCCATAAATTCCATGTCTTGTGCAGCCCACTTCTCCATAAAGGATACCCATGCATGGTACAGCCTAACCCGCTTCAATTCACAATCACTGGCCTTGTGTCTGCCCCAGAAACTGAGCTGTCAGAATTGTTAGTGCATCAAATAAATTCTTTGATATTTGTACCAACTTGTTACATTTTGAGTTCAAATTCTAGTGCTAACCCTAAGATAAGCCTTAACCACAATCCTAGCCTTAAACTTTAATCCTAATCCTAATCCTTATAACTCTAAACCAGTGGTTCCCAACCTTTTCATAACCAAGGACCCCTTTTATTTAAATGAGTTTTCTCACAGAGCCCAGGATATTGAAAGGTCTGTCAGCTTAACATGTTCAAGGAGCTCCAGTACTACCTTTGTGGACCACAGGTTGGGAACCACTGTCCGAAACCCTCGTCCCAACCCTAAGTCTAAACCATAAAACCTTAGTGTAAATTTTACCCCAACTCCAAGTTTAACTCTAAACTCTAACCTTAACCCTTATCCTAACCCAGAAAAGGTAATTTCACAGTATAGACTATGCATAGTAGATCAGAAGCTGCAGTAGCACCGTTAATTGAATCGACGATGTTTACTGGTATTTTGGTTGTAGGACTCCAGATGAATGGAGGCTCAGCAGACGTCGTTGTACTTGCAAATGTGAATGAAAGACTTAAGTAAAGGCTTCTACTTGATGCATAAAGGCCCGAAACTTTTAAGAGTAAAAACTTCCTGTTCCGCATCGGGGATCTCGTTACTCGGTCAAATTACGAAACTGAATATGGCAAGCCTTATTTAGTCCGTCCGTTGATCTACTGTTACCGTTATGGAGAGGGAGGGAGGGGGGAGAAAGAGAGTGAACGGGAGAGAAAGGAAAGCGAATGAGGGTAAGATAGAAATGATACACGAGAAATAGAGGGGGGGGGGAGAGAATGATAGATTCAAAGGAAGAAACAGGAGAAGAAAGAGAAAAGAAATAGTAAGGCAGAGAAAGAGAAAGAAAGAGGCGTGAATGACGGTAAAATAGAAATAGAGAAAGTGGAATGAGGAGAGAGTGAGAGAGGAAAATGGAGAGATGCAGAGGGTGAAAGAAAGAGGAAGAGGGGAGTGGAGTGAGAGAGAAAGAAAGGCAAAAGGTGGTGAGATAGGAATCATAGACGAAAAGTTAAGATAAGAGAAAGAGAAACAAAGAGAAAATCTGTAAGACTGAAATTGAGATAGAGAGCGGGTAAGAAGGAAAACGGAGGAAAATGTAGAGAGAGAGAGAGGGAGAGTTGAGAAACAAACATGAAGAGGAAGATTGAAAAGGAAAGAAAGAGGGGATTATGACGAGCGAAGAAATGAATTGAAAGATAGAGAGACAGACAGAGAGAGAGAAACTGAAAGAAAGAGACGTGAGGGGAGATAGACAGAGAGAAAGATAGCGAGAGGAGGAAGAATTGAAAACAGATAGAAGAGGAGAGAGGTGAACAGAATTGACAGATATAGGAAAGAGAGAGAAGAGAGAAAGAGATACAAAGAGAAAGAAAGATAAACAGACAGAGAAATAGAGAGAGAAAGATAAATAGAGAGATGCAGAGAGAGATAAGCAGAGAGAGATAAACAGAGAGATAGACACAGAGAAAGATAGCGAGAGAGGGAAGAATTGAAAACAGATAGAAGAGGGGAGAGAGAGGTGAACAGAATTGACAGATATAGGAAAGAGAGAGAAGAGAGAAAGAGATACAGAGAGAGATACACAGAGTGTGTGTGCATAAGGTCGTATAGTTTAGTACCCTTGTTAGGGTGTCGGAAGTGGTATTAAAAAGGAAGATATGCTATATAGAATGTGTCGGTTCACATTCCAGGGTTCACCCTTTCCTCAGTTTACAGTTTTCAAAAGCAGGTTGCGTTCTAATTTTACCAAACTTCCACCATTTTCCCGTCCTTTCTCTCTGTCTCTCTTTTCTTACCCCCTCAGCCCCCTCTCTCTCTCTCTCTCTCTCTTTGTCTCCCTTTCTATCTCTGCTACTCTCTGCCTTGTACCTTTTCTCTTCTCTTACGTGTGTGCTCTGAGAGTGAGTGTGTGTGTGTGTGTGTAAAAGTACATAAGTGTGCGCACTGTAGGGTATATGTATATACGTACATACATGTGCGTATTGAAGGGTGTATATGTGTGTGCGTGAGAAAGAGAGTACGAAAGGATTAAGTCTAAGAAAAGGGACGGTATGTATGAATAAATCGATATATCGAATTTGAAGTCTCTGTCTCTTTTGAATATGAAAATTTAAAAGTTTAAAAATCGTATGATATATATATATATATATATATATACACACAATGCTTTATATGTCTGCCTCTAGGTTTAATTCCCTCTCTATATTTATCTGTATTTATCCCTTTAGGCGATCACATTTACATGGTCTTTGCTTAATAAACACAGACATATGCCTACCGGCGTTTAATCACTCACACACGTATACAACATACACACACTCACGTACGCACACACACACACACACACACGTGCGCGCGCACGTTTAGCACACGCACCGCCTATGCAAACATACGCTTAGGCAGACACCCGAATGCGTTCATACACACATACAAACCTATATATACATACAGGATATTTTCCCTTTCAACGGCAGACACACACACACACACACACACAAATACATCAATGAGGCACACTCCAGTTTACGTGCACACATACACACACGTGTGCGCGTGCACGCGCTAGCCTGCTGCGTTCACACACGCGCACACGGGCACAGACACACAGGCACGCACCATCTCGTCTTCACACACACACACGCAGACACAAGCACGCACGGTTCCGTCTTCACACACACACACAGACACATACACACAGGCACACGTTAGTCTGCCTTCACGCGCACACACACAGGCACGCACCATCCCGTTTTCACACACACACCACACAGTTACACGCCAGCCAGCCTTCACACACGTACACATACACGCACACGCGCAGAGAGGCAGGCACGTGCCAGCCCGCCTCCACCCGCTCGTGCACACACATGCACAGGCGGCGCGTGTGTGTTGGCACGCGTACTTTGAAAGCCTTACGCGTGAATTACTTCCAACAAATGGCAGAAACTATCACATCAGTCTGACGAATGCCTGTAAAGTTATTCAGTCGCTGTTTGAGTCCCTTCTTTTACCCCCTTTTTCTGTTTCTCTTCTGTTGCTTGTAGGAATAGTGTTATGTAGATCAGTGTGTCGCTAGTTGCCAGCTGACGCACGCCCACACATCTTCTGGTATACCGACCGGCAAGGCGAGAGAGAGAGAGGCATCGGGATTTTTTTTTTATCTTTTGCTTGTTTCAATCATTGGACTACGGCCATTCTGGGACCTATGTCTTGAAGGATTTTAGTTGAATAAATCGCCCTTCTGTTTTAAATGTGAATCTCCTACTTATTCTATCGGCCTATTTGCTGAACCGCGAGGTTACAGCAACGTAAACAATGATACACACATACATATATATATATCTATATCTATATATCTATCTAGGGGTCAGCCACACTTAAGTGGCAATATACTACACTTTATCGTGCAGTTACTGTTAATACTTCATTTAGAGAATTAACATTGCTTATCTATATATCTATATATATATATATATATATATATATATATATACACACACACACACACACATATTTATATATATATATACATAACTCTCGCTGTCTGTCTCTCTCTCTCTCACTCCCTCTCTCTCTCTCTCTCTCTCTCTCTATATATATATATATATATAGGAAATTTTTTTTTTATTGAAATTTTGCTTAAATACCTTTCAAACGGCATACATTACGATTATAAATTAATTTGTGGGGGAAATCTTGAGGTGGGGAGAGGACTTAACTTTCTACAGATACCCTAGCGTAGTACCACTACACTACGTAATGTTTATTTCTACCCATTTTCAATTTTCTACCCACTTCAATTTTGTTTCATTTTATCTTCAGTTATTTTTATGTCTTTTTAACATATATATGTTGTTGTTGGCACTCCGTCGCTTACGACGTCGAGGGTTCCAGTTGATCCGATCAACGGAACAGCCTGCTCGTGAAATTAACGTGCAAGTGGCTGAGCACTCCACAGACACGTGTACCCTAAACGTAGTTCTCGGGGATATTCAGCGTGACACAGAGTGTGACAAGGCTGACCCTTTCAATTACAGGCACAACAGAAACAGGAAGTAAGAGTGAGAGAAAGTTGTGGTGAAAGAGTACAGCAGGGTTCGCCACCATCCCCTGCCGGAGCCTCGTGGAGCTTTAGGTGTTTTCGCTCAATAAACACTCACAACGCCCGGTCTGGGAATCGAAACCACGATCCTATGACCGTGAGTTCACTGCCCTAACCAGTGGGCCATTGCGCCTCCACAACACATATATACACATACACACACACACACACATACGTATGTATAGATACAGACACGTTAGATTTTTGCAAGTGCACCTTTACCATAGGCGCAGGAGTGGTAAGTAGTTTGCTTACCAACCACGTGGTTCCGAGTTATGAAGGAAAAACTCGGATCTTGTGAATTTTCCGAGGTCCCCTCCCCACCCTCCCGTTGCTTTGCGCGCATTTTTTTTCCTATTCGTTTCCTACACATTTTTTTTTTACACCCGTTGCACTCTTTTTTTTAAACATTTTCGCTTACGGGTCAAGTTGTAACCATATTTATTCTATGTAATATGAAAACCGTACAATATATTTATTTTATATAATATGGAAACCCTATATATATATTTTATATAATACGAAAACCGTACATATATTTATTTTATGTAATATGAGACTGCTACTACTCACACAAAAATACACATCCTGCACTGCATCCGAAGAGGGGCCACCCGATTGATTACCATTAAATTACTTATAGTCATGTTCCAGCTTCTGGCTCACAGGCGTACCCCCTCTCCTTTCTGTGTGTTTTCTAACCCTATTATAACGCCCCCTGTTCCTTAGAATTAGCTGATCTTGTGCTTCCTTCATTCAGGAATCCCTAAACCACTAGTCTCTCCACCTTTCCTCATCCTTGTTTCGTCCACGCTAACTCCTATATTCAGCACTTGCTCCGGGGTCATCTTAGCAATATAGGCTTCTGGTCAAATCAAGTATTAGACCCGATTGTACTTACTTAATGACACTAAACCACAACATATATAGAGCATAACCGTGCTTCAAGACCAGCGAAGCCCTCGGACAACCACCCAGTGCGCCAATTCCTCAAAACAGCACTTCTATGAAACCATTAAGTGAAACAAGATGAGAGAGTAGAATTGATGCCCATTAATCCCCTTCGTTATGAGCTTGGCAAAGTTCATCATGCATTAATTGAAATTACTGAGGATGCTAGCCTCACAGGTTCAAGTGGTACTTCTTCACGTGGAGATGCTCAAGTTCTTGTCAACGAGATTTCCAAGTTCAGTTTTGTGATTTCATTAATTCTTTCGTATAATATTCTTTTTGAAATTAAAATTACTAGCAGAAAATTGCAGTCAAAAGATTTAACTATAAACTCTGCACTTAAAGCGCTTGAACAAACGAAAAAGGAGTGACAAAAAAAGTACTTGTTGATGCTCGTGAGGTAGTTGATGAATTTGGTATGTGGGCAGAATGTGCAGCAAAGCCATTGCGCTTTAGAAGAAACAACGATTCTCATATGACAGAAAAAAATGAATCTATCCAGGATAGTGAACAAAGCTACAAAATAAATTGTTATTTTGCAATACTGGATATATCAATTAATTCATTTTCAAAACGCTTTGCACAACTGAAACAAGTAAATTCCATCTTCGGCTTTTTTTTATAGAATATAAAATCTTTGCATTATAAAACTTCTCATCAAGTAATGGAATTTTGCATAAGACTCGAGTCTGTCCTACAGGTTGGAGACTCAAAGGAAACTGATGCTAAAGATTTGTCTAATGAATTGAATGTCATATCAAGAAGACTTGAAAAATCCTATGGTCTTCTGAAAGTGCTTGAGCTACTTTGCAAGCAGCAAGAACGAGAAAGCTTTTCAAATTTGTACATTGCTCTCATAATCTTGCTAACCCTATCAGTAAGTGTCATAAGTGTAGCTTTTCGAAACTTAAATTAATAAAGACATATCTAAGAACTTCAATGGCCCAAGGGAAGCTTACTGGACTAGCTACGATTTCCATAGAACATGAAATTTGTAGAAAACTTCCACTCCAAGAACATGTAAAAGATTTTGCAAGACAGAAAACTCGCAAAATTAACTTTTAAGTGCCGAGAGTAAAAAACAACAGTATTAAATAATAATAAAAATTTTAACCCCACCCTCCACAGGGCGGGAGGATGGCAAACGAAGCGAGCCCAGCAAGCTGGAGATTTCCCCAAGAAAGTTTTTTGCAATAGGAATAAACATAGGAGCCATTTGAAGTCACTTGTAAAGGAAAATTTTAAAAATTAATTTTAAAATTAGTAAAAAAAATATATAGGGCGTCAGGGCTGGCCCTGATTATGATACACAGCCTACATAAATCAGAATTGTGCCTCTAGACTCGTGAAGCCCCTGGGCAAATGCCTAGTGTGCCTATATCTTAAGACGGCACTGACTTGATCCCCAGGATATTGTTCCTCTGGATTCGTCTCCCCGTAATGTGACTTTCCTGCAAGAAAGAGGAAATTGAATCCACAACATCTTAAGATCGGGAGCTGAAAAACTCTAATCTCCTGACGCTACGTCTTGAGATTTATTGAAAAAAAAAATGAAGAGGCATGTTAGTGAGGGTGAGGTGGGGTAAAGCCTAGTGATTCTGTAGTTAGCTTGGAATAACTAACGACAATATCGCTTTCTTCTAATCGAAACAAGATTTTTTTGACAGTCTGACTAACTGCGTCCTATAAATCTCACCTACTTTCTCCTCTTCTCCATGATTCGCTTTCTCTGCTACTATCACCATCTTTCCGTCTATCTATCCATCCAATCTATCTATCTATCTATCTATCTATCTATCTATCGATCAATCTATCTATCCATTTATCTATGTATCTGTCTGTCTGTCTATCTGTCTGTGTACGTATCTATCTATCTATATCTATCACTATATCAATCTATCTATCTATCTACCTAGCTATTTGTGTGTCTGTCTGTCTGTCTGTCTGTCTATTTATCTATCTATCTGTCTGTCTGTCTGTCTATCTATCTACCTATCTATCTATTTATCCCTCATCTATCAACCTATTCATCTATTTACCTTTCTATTTACCTATCTACTTATCGATATTTCTGGCTATCATCTCTATTTCACACACATACACACACACTCTGTCACTCTCTCTCTCTTGCTAGCTACACTTAAGTATACACTTACATATTTGCATACATAGACGCGCGTATATTTTATACACGTAGACACAGGCACAAGTAGTTACACACGTATAAATACAGTCATTAAATACATACAGACATTAAATACATATTGAAGTGTAGACTTGCGCTCTCTCACACACACATACAGACATAAATACGCGTATACACACGCGCGAACGCACAGACATACTAAGTCACACACACACAAACATAAATACACAGTCGTACACATACACACATAGACATACAGCCTCACGCGCTGTCTCTGTCTGTATCTGATTCTCGCACGCGCAAACACACGCTTTCTTTCTCTCTCTTTCTCTCTCTCTCTCTCTCTCACGCACACACACAAATTCACGCACATATACACCGCTCTCTGTCAGTCTCTTTCTCTCTCTCTCACGCCACACATGCTCTATCTGTCTCTCTTCCTCTGTTTATCTTTCTCTGTCACTAACTGTTTATCTTTCTCTGTCACTAACTGTTTATCTCTCTTTCTCTCCCACGGGCTCTGTCTGTCACACACACACTCTCTCTCTCTCTCACACACACACACACACATTACACATAAACATGCCCTCTCTGTTTGTCTCTGTCTTTTACTCTCTCTCTCTCTCTCTCTCTCTCACACACACACACACATAAACCCACATGCTTTCTCTTTGTCTTTGTCTCTTACACAAAACACCAACGCATGCACACAAACACACACACACTCTTTATCTCTCTCTCACACATACACATAAATATACGTGCTCTCTGTCTTTTACTCTCTCTCTCTCTCTTTCTGTTACACACACACAAACAAACACAGGCACACATAAACATACGCTCTGTCTGTCTCTCACACGCAAACTCACGCACACATAAACACACACGCTCTTTCTCTTTCTCTCTCACACACACACACATATATATATATATATATATATATATACACACACAAACCCCAGTTTATCCACGCATAGGATCTTCAAACTGAATAGATCCCACGCATAAACACACGCTCCCTCTCTCTCACACACACACACAAACATCAACTCATAAACGCACGCTCTCTTTCTTTCTTTCTTTCTTTCTGCCCCACAACCACACGCACCAAGGCGCACGTTCTCCCGATATCACTTACATACATTCTCACATCCACCATTTAGTAAGCGAGGAGGGGGTTTAAAAGTCTGATTAATAAAAAAAATTAAAAAATGAACAGACGTTATGTTACTGGAATGCTGGAAGTCAATCCGTAGACCCATGCTATTTTCTAGGACACCCTAGTTTTAATTATAGGGCTACCTTTACTGAAAGCCTCACTTTGCAGTATATATCAAAACAGGAAGTAATGCAAGTTTAGGAAATCAAAGAGATTTAGTCTCGACATGGTTCTTACCCTTACTAGAATAGCAGCTAATTCCACCTTCCACATTTATACCCTTAAAACCGAGAAAAGTTATACAGTCATCCGTTGCATTACGGAAAGCGTTATATTCTTGAAGAGTTTGTCGGAACGTGAGTTTCCCTAACGTGAGGCAGTTTTATTTAATTGAAAAGTCTGTGGAAATACACTTTATATTAGGGTCAGATTTTATCAGGAACGCGGCGTTTCCGTAACGTGGAGAATGCCAGTTTTAAGTTAACGTAGTTTCCTATCATCATCCGACCGGACTAACACAAACTCCTCTTCCTGGTCAGATGTCCTGATTGAAGGCGACAGCATGAACGTCTGGTTTCGGTTTCGGTTTTGATTACATTGGCCTTCAGCTAGCAAAAAATATATCGTCTGTTCACACCACAACTACAGACGATAGCAGTAGTTCACTAACTGAAGTGGTTGATCCTGGCCATTGGCAGTTTTCTGTTTAACCGCTCAGCATCTAGTGATATTCACCATTGACTCAATCAGAATCACTTCTCAAAATAGTTCACATCCACCATGCTGCATCCCATGATTTCAGCGTACCCCGGCTCGGGTGGTTACATGTTATTTAAACCGTAGCTGCGGCCCTGATTGGTGGTATTACTCTGGGACAGAGTAGACGTGAGATAACTAACGTAGCTGGAGGGTAGGCGGTCCGCCCCAGGCGGCACTTTTATGGGGATCATTTACAATAATTTAATTAGAGTGAAAAAAAAAGACAAAACTCGGATTTTTCGCGTGGAATCAAGTACCCTGACCTCCGAATATACCGTAAATCTCTTATTTTGGCTCGGAACCCCCACCCTTCCCGGAATTATTGGAAATTTTTTTTTTTTTTTTCGTTGAATGAACTACAGTGACCTAATATGCCACAAAACACTTTTTTTTGCCCCGAAGACGGGTGGGTGAGTGGTGGAACCCTCGAAATCCCCCCCCCCCATTTCACGGGGTAATCGAAATTAGTGGTACGAACGAAGTCTGAGCAGGAAAGAGAAAGAATGATTCAAAATTCTTCTAAAATAACGTTTTTCTAAATCTTATCAATATAAAGATTTGTTCGACTACACCAGTGGTTCCCAAACGTTTTTGGACTGCCGCCCACCTCCACAACCAGCTCACATTCCTAGCGCCTCCATCCCCCATCACAAGCATAGACCTCTTTCTGAAGCAAATTCAAAGCAACTGTATTTCTCAAATAAAACTTAACCTAATGAACCCATTATTTTGTTGTTTTTGTTTAGCCCAGCGTTGCTCGGTATTAAGTTAGGATTATTGAGCTAATCAAGATAGAATTGGTACAGCTGTATCGTGTGTGTGTGTGTGTGTGTGTTTTCCAGAGGGTAATATGTTTGAAAGAAGCAATGTCCATACACTTACAATAAAGAGGGTTCTTCTACCGCAGCATCCGGAGTCTACTTTGTCAAATGACCTGATCTGGGTTAAGTTTACGGTTAGGGTTGAGATTAGACTGCACGCTAAAGTATAAATGGACAGCGAGACCACACGCTAAAGTGACGCCGAATAAAGTACTTGGAGAGTTGTCTTTAGGAGTGAATAAGATGTTTAATCCATGACAATAAGTCCAACAAAATATACCTTGTCGAATTAATTATCGATTAAGCATTTTATACGTATGTATGTATGTATGTATGTATGTATGTATGTATATACATGCGTTCGTACACACACACATGTATATATATATATACACTCCGTTCCTTCTTTTCTTCCGGGCCGGCCAATTCAACATGTATAACCATTAATTCAAATACGTTGTTTATTCATCTTTCTTCCTCTCTCCATCTGTTTTCTCTCTGCATTCCTTTCCGGAGAAGAGCGTAGGCTCGAAACGTCAACGATTTCCTTCGTGTTTCCTGAACGTCAAATTAACACACTTGTTTACTTTTCCCTTACCTATTTCTGTCTTTTGTACCTTTTTGTTTTTGTATAATTCTGAACCACACACACGTTGGTGTGTGTGTGTGTATGTGTGTATGTGTGTGTGTGTGAGTGTGTGTGCGTGCGTGTGTGTGTGTGTGTGTGTATGTGTGTGATTCTGTGGATGGATTGATGGTTGCATGTGTGCATACAAAAAAATATGTGTATCAATAATGAACAGATTCACTTTGCAAAAGCCCTTCACCTTATACTAAGCCACCACTTTCGTATACATAAGAACCTACAGTAATACGCACATAACCCCCCCCCACACACACACACACATGAACTTACATTCACATAAATATGAAGCACATACATAACCGCATTCCATAACACACGTATATATTATACTGTCAATGCTACCACACAATTGACACATACTAAGCATAGAGCGGCCACGAGGTACATACAGAGTACAGAACGAGTACATAACGAGTACATATAAACAGTGGTACGTCACTGGTACATCCCAGCATCTCCCATCCAAACTGCTTCACCAACCTTAACACATTGAAACAAGCAGGTATTGCAGATACTATACATATCATGTACG
This sequence comes from Octopus bimaculoides, assembly GCF_046866305.1. Classification (NCBI taxonomy): domain Eukaryota; kingdom Metazoa; phylum Mollusca; class Cephalopoda; order Octopoda; family Octopodidae; genus Octopus; species Octopus bimaculoides. The sequence goes on along the minus strand of NC_142954.1, from coordinate 22,594,080 downwards.
TATGACTACATATAAATAAACAAACACATTTGTATAGACACGCATATATATATATATATATATATATATATATACATACGCATATAATTACACTTGTGTGTGTATAATTCGGTATTGCAATAATATTGACTTCTCAAACACACACATATACACACATTTCTATATATACTTGTTTATTACATAATGCATCTGTATATGTGTGTGTATGTGTATCTGTATATATACAAACAAGCCTACATTATTACACATATACAGGTATCTCTGTATATATATTTATTATTTACATAATAGATATACGTAATAATATTACGTAGCAAATAAACATACATTGACATATTACAGACATATATATATATATATACGTGCACATATACACACACAGACGCACATGCACGCATACATACACATACACACATATATATAATATATGTATACACGCGCGCGCATACACACATACACACACTCACGAACACATGCTTTGGAAACGCGCCTGTTAACTTACATATACATGCAGACGTACACACTCACACACGCGCACAAACATACACACACACAAGAACGTAGAGAAACGTAGACACATGCAACATACATACACTATATATATATATATATATATATATATATATATACATAGTTTTCTCCCCGCCGTTATCTCCTCCTGCATCTACACCCCCACCGCCATCTTCTTCTTCTTCTTCAGTCAGTTCAGCGTTTCTTCTGTAAAATCTCCCCCAAATATAGACATGTCGCCTAAGAAAACTAATATATTATGTTAATGACAGCCGTAGTGATGATGGTGGTGGTGGCGGCGGTGAAAAAAGATGGTGATGGTGGTGGTAATGATTGTAGTGGTGGTGGTGATGATGGCGGCGAAGGGTAGCGGTGTCAATGACTATAGGTCTAGTCGTGGAGGTGGTGACTGCGGTGAGGGTGGTGGTGGTCGTCATCGTCGTCGTGGCAGTGATGATGTATATGGTAATGGTGGTGGTGGCGGTGTTGAAGATGGGTCGTGGTAGTAGTGATGATAGTACTGGTGGTGGTGGTGGTGGAGATAACGGTGGTAGCGGTGTCACTGATTATAGACCTAGACGTGGTGGTGGTAGTGGTGGTGGTGCCTGTAGCGGTGTCAATGATATTACCAGTGGGGGTGGAGATGGAGGTGAAAGTAGTGCTAGCGGTGGTGGTGGTGGTGGTGGTGGTGGTCATCGTTGACGCTGTGATGATTATGCTGATGGTGATAGTGGCGTCGGTGAATGATGGTCGTGGATGTGATCGTACGGGGGGGGGGGAGGTGGTGATGGTGGTAGCAGGCTCAATGACTAAAGTTTTAGTCGTGATGGTGTGTGTGTGTGTGTTTTGGGGGTGTGATAGCGGTGATCATGATAGTTTGTGATGCTGGTGACGGTGATGGTGGTGGTGGTGGTCCTGATGGACGCGGTGATGGTGGTGTTGGTAATAATCTCAGTAAGGTGGTAGTGCTGGTGACGAAGGTGGTGGATTATTGATGGCGGTGGTAGTAGTCATGGTGGTCGTAATGATAGTAGTAATAGTGATCATGGTGGTGATATATCGAGCAAGCCGTCCCAACAATGACCATCCAAAGTAACCTGGCGCATATCTATAAACGAAAGCGTTCAAGCCATCACCATTAACCTTATTTTTTATAAATTCCCAGGCATCGTGTACCTTAGTCTACGTCGTCTATTGGGTCATTTCTTTTCTAAGACGACAAGGCAAAATATGAGTTGTTTGCTACTTCTAGCAGAAAAAGTGACCACATAGAAGCACCCTCGTTTAAAATTATATAACACATGCTTTTCTACTTTATTCTAAATATGTGTGTGTGTGTGTGTAAAAAGGGTAAAGGGTAAAGACCCCCCTCTCCCCTTTCGGTCATGAATGACCATAGGACTGCACCTAGAAAGTTCCCCTCCGAGGCACAAGTCTGGGCAAGGTTGTTTGTGGAAGACCAGCAGTTGTCCATGCATACCAACTTCCCCTCTCCACGCCACGAATGTTGTCCAAAAGAAAGGCAAAGGGGCCAATACAGCTTGGCACCAGTGACATCGCGACTCATTTCTACAACTGAGTGAACTGGAACGACATGAAGTAAAGTGTCTTGCTCAAGAACTCAACACACAGCCTGGTCCGGCAGTGGAACACATCTCATGATTGTGAGCCCGACGCCGCTCTAACCACTGAGCCATGCGTGAGAGAGGACGCATATATATATATATATATATATATATATATATATATATATATATATATATATATATATATAACTTGTTTCAGTTATTAGACTGCGGCCATGCTGGGGCATCGCATTGAAAAAATTTTAGCTGAACGTATCGATTCCAGTACTTATTTTTTTAAAAGCCAGGTACATATTCAATCATATTTTTGCGAACTGCTAAGTTATGGGGATGTAAACACACCAGCACCGGTTGTCAAGTGGTGTGAAGACAAACACACACATATACATACGACGGACTTCTTTCAGTTTCCATCAACCAAATCTACTCACAAGGCTTTGGTCAGTCCTAGGCTATAATAGAAGATACTTGCTCAAGGCAACATGCAGTGGGACTGAACCCGGAACCATGTGTTTGGGAAGCAAGCTTCTTACCTCAAAGCCATCAAATACTCAATGACCTACAAATATGTATTTGCTTGCATGTGAAACATGCATGTGAAACATGCATAAATCTATCAAAGCATTGCTCTGTGTCTCAAGGGGCCTTATTATTTCAAATGGGAGTCTGAGCGCCCTTGGATAGGGCCTCAAATGATCATAAGTTCGCTAGACACAATTGTTACTAATAATAGAATATTGAAAACAAGCCAAATCGTCACAATTAGTAAGAACAAACTTGTGAAAAATTGTTTATGGTACATCGGTAGTTAAGTGGGGTGGGGAGTTCACATCATCTCATGAAATCACAAACCATCTTCTCCCGTATATATAAATAACCCACACCTGATAGGTTTCTTACATAATTAAATGACTGTATCATCTTTGATGAGAGAAATTGTTTTGTAATTATCTAAATGAAATATTCTCCTAGAAATATGAAAGGTATGTTAATAAACTTTCATCACCTGTTGTCTATTAGCAGTGAGGGGATGACAACAAAATCATAGCAGTGGTGAGATAAACAGCGCATGGCCGCAGTCTGTTGACTAAAACTAATAAAATAGTAATTTTAACCTAATTCCAAGGTTCCTACATTGGAATTTCAACATCAAGAAGGTATTTGTACATGTGGCTATGTATGTGTGCAATATTTGCGGTTAGTGCATGTGCAGGTTTGTATGTTTTGTTTTACGTATGCAGTCTCCTGTATATAGTTGCATGTCTAGACATGCTCATATATATTTAAATGATAAACTTCTGGAAAGTTTTACAGATTTTTATAGTTTCCAGTGATGGATTAGATCTGTAGTCTTCGAATCAGCATTCTCCTTTCTGGTTTTGAGAAGCTTAATTTCTCAAGATTGCTGCTTAGGCAGTTTGTGACACATCCCAGAATCCAAATAATTACAAGTATAAACCTGAACTTGTAACCTGGTTAGAGTAACAGTAAATTTCTTAATCGCGTAAGTTTTTTTTTTTCTTTTTCTTTTTTACTATCTTTAGCTTTACGTTGACATCTACCGGGCAGCTAATTTCCATTACTGTACATAATTCTCACTTCTCTGTCCCAAATCACTATGTCTGGTAATTTTCTTGTGTCTCCGTCCCTTTTGTGCATTAGGTATTTGGTTATTTCCTCTTCCTATATACGTATCATCCCGTGTAAGTATGTATATATATGTACGTGTGTGTGTATGCATTTATGTATACGTGTGTGTGTGTGTATGTGTGTGCGTATGAGAGGAGGAATAAAGGAATAAGGAAAACGAACAGCTTCCAGAACGACAGAGGCTGTGAGAGAAAGATAACACGGAGGGGGAGGAGGCGGACAAAGGAAAGAAGGCGGAAGGGGGGGGGAGTACAAATATAAAATTATTATCATCATCATCATCATAATTATTATTATTATTATTATTGCTGCTTTCACGGTGTGAGAAATTTCTTTCCTGCAAATTACCACCCTAACGGGCAAATATGTAAGGAAGATGAAACCCAACACGACTCTATATACACTCACACATACATACATATTTACATAGAGAAGCACACACACACCGTACGCATTTACATAGACACATATAGAAGCAAGCACGTATTCACACCACTATATACAAAACAAATACAAACATATACACACATAGAAGGAAGCAGACGCGGAATTATTCGCTAACACACAGACACACTTTTACAGAGAAACAGGCATACGATAATTCCCATACACATACACACACAAACTTACAAAGACACACACACATACTCACGCACGCGTATTTGCACGTAAGGCACGCGATCACTCCCAACCACATATCATCTTACCCACCCCATACAAACATACTGAAGCAGGCATGCACTCACTCCCACACACACACATATACACACTTACAAACGCTTGCACACATGCACACACAGATATCTCTGAGCCGAACCTCACATATTGACACGCGCGCACACATACACGCACACGCACACATTCACACAGATAATTCCCAGCCACACACACACACTCATCATTGGCAGAGACGCTTAGGCAAACCGTGCGTGGACACTCGTGGCGCGCGCGCACACACACACGCATACACACTCACACATAATCACAAAGAAACACATACATAGCCATCCGCACACACATAAATGAAAAGAACCATATTAATCTAACTACATATATATAGATATATATATATGCACACATTTTCTTTCTGTCATTTGACTGTGGCCATGCTGCAGCACACCTTGAAAGATATTAGTCGAACAAATCGTCACTCACACTATTTTATTTATTTATTGTTAAACTTAGTACATATTCCATCAGATCTCTTATGCCGAACCGCTAATATTACGGGGATATAAACACACCAACACCGGTTATCAAGCGGTAAGGGTGGGGGGCAAACAGACAGATAGACACAGGCTTCTTTCAGTTTTCGTCGACCAAATTCACTCACAAGTCTTTGGTCAACCTGGGTCTATAGCAGATGACACTTGCCCAAGATGCCACGCGGTGGGACCGATCCCGGAACTATGTGGTTGGGAATCAAACTTCTTACCGCACTGCGACGCTTACATCCAAGCATAAAGCTATATGTTCGAGAAGATGATATATTAAAGCGCATTTATAAACTATATCTTGTATCGTTATCTTATAGATTCATCTGTTACCCACGTATATTACACACGAACATTAATTGATAGCTTACAATCTGTTGAAAGATGGCGTATAAAAGTTAAACAGCAGCAGAAATAATGGATGGCGGCGACGGCGGTGGTGATTATGATTGTGGTGGTGGTGGAGGTGAAAGTGCTATTCGTGATGATGCCGACGGCGGCTGTGATGGTGGTGGTAGTGTCGGCAGCGGCGGTGATAGTACTCTTTGTGGTGATGAAGATAATAGCGACGGCGCTGGTGAAGATGGTGGCGGCGGCGGCTGTGATTGTGAGATGTTTGTGATGATGCATATGGTGGTGGCGGCGGCTTTGTAGCTACAGAAACCTTAATACAGGTTAAAATGTCTGTAGGATCGTTTTATTCTTCATTTCCGGGTTTTTTAAGAAAAAATTTCCTAGAAGGGGAAATGACTAACTTTCTTACTTTGTCTATTTACTTTTTAAAAGTTTACTCACTGCTTCTCCGTTTCATCCCCCCCCCACACACACACACACTCTTCTAGGCTGGTTAAGAATTACAGAGCCTCTGCCCGGTAGAATCTCAATCTGCTAGAAATAACAGCTAAATCTTTCCCGTATTGTCTCAAGGAACACATATTGAATCGTTCAGTCTTATATACACTACGCCCGAAGGAAAAGAAAACAGCGCACGCACACACACACATACACACACACACACACACACATACACACATACACACACACACACATACACACACACACACATACACACATACACACACAGATCTTTTATCTTTTGTTTCAGTCATTAGACTGCGGCCATACTGGAGGCACTGCCTTGAAGAATTTTAATCGAACAAATTAACACAAGTATTTTTTTTTTTTTTAACTTGGTACTTAATCGGTTCTTTTACCGAACTGCTAATGTAACGGGGACGTAAACACACCAATATCGGTTATCAAGCGGTCGCTGGGAACAAACATACACCCCCCCCACACACACACACACACGTAATACAGTATATCATAATCTCTACCTAATTGATTAAATTAATAGCTAACTAGCGCAATCGACCTGCTTCTTGTGTTTGTTTCTCCACATGATTAAACTTATAAACTGCGGTTTACAGGATAAATTACCTGCCTCTGGATACCTTCTAACAAAGACGGTACCCACACAGGTAATCTCCAGGAGTGTCTTCGGATTTAATTATTCCCTGGTTGCTTAAACACTTCGAGCCTACCACTTGAACGTTTAAACAATCCTAACTTATATGAGTATATGTACATTATATGTATTTCAATACAGAGCAAATATTCCAGGAGAAACTATTTGCGAAGGTATTATAGACTCTATTATTATCTAGTGGAAAAATTAAAAATGATAACGGAATCAATAATAGAGGCGAACCACGTGGCTCCGGGTTCAGTCCTACTGCATGGCACCTTGGGCAAGTGTCTTCTACTATGGCCTCGGGCCGACCAAAGCCTTGTGAGTGAATTTGGTAGACGGAAACTGAAAGAAGCCCGTCGTATATATGTGTGTGTGTATATATATATATATATATATATATATATATATATATATGTGTGTGTGTGTGTGTGTGTGTGTGTGTGTGTGTGTGTATGTGTGTGTCTGTGTTTGTCCCCCCAACATTGCTTGACAACCGATGGTGGTGTGTTTAGGTCCCCGTAAATAGCGGTTCGGCAAAATAGACCGATAGAATAAGTACTAGGCATCCTGGGGTCGATTTGCTCGACTAAAGGTGGTGCTCCAGCATGGCCGCAGTCAAATGACTGAAACAAGTAAAAGAGTAAAAGAGGATAGGCGATTGCAGGTATCAAGTCTTTCTCATTCGCAAAACGAGCCCCTTTAATCTTGTTCAGATTGCTTTCAATTTTGGTGTATCGATGCTAATCTGAATTTTAATTACGATCAACCAATTGCTTTATCTCGTAAATCAAAGAATCTGATGTTATTTGGAATGAAAATTTGGGAAATTTGGGTAATTTTAGCCAATCAACGGACAGCGAGGCATTAACAGCTTGGTTACCATGACAACCACACGCGTTGTGTTTCTCCCGCACGTGATGATTCTTCACAACACGCGATTTAACTTTACCTGCGTGTTTTGTTTCAATAAACATTTATAATTACCAATTAAAATTTTCTTATAGCTATTTTTCGTCAATTGTCTTAATATTTTGCATATTTATCATATATATAGCAAAAGTTGCATTCTTTAATTTACGAGATAAAGTAATTGGTTGGTCGTAATTAAAATTCAGAGTGGCATCGATACACCAAAATTGGGAAAGTTGTTTGCGATGTTTCTTGGCATTATGAAGGTGAATGGAATATACTCTTTACTCTCTTTTACTTTTTTCAGTCATTTGACTGTGGCCATGCCGGAGCACCGCCTCTAGTCGAGCAAATCGACCCCCCAGGACTTATTCTTTGTAAGCCTAGTACTTATCCTATCGTTCTCTTTTTGTCGAACTGCTAAGTTACGGGGACGTAAACACACCACCATCGGTTGTCAAGCGATGTTGTGGAGACAAACACAGACACACAAACATACATATATATACATAAACGACGGGCTTCTTTCAGTTTCCGTTTACCAAATCCACTCACAAGGCTTTGGTCGGCCCGAGGTTATAGTAGAAGACACTTGCCACACAGTGAGACTGAAACCCAAATCATGTAGTTGGGAAGCGAGCTTCTTACCACACAACCACGCCTACGTCTAACATATATATATTACATATAAATGCATACATATGTATATGTATATGTATACACACGCGCGCGCACAAGCACACATGCACACACAAGACTCCGTAAACGTCCAGTGAGCCGTATCGAAATGGTTTGCTAAATTTAGCAACCCATCCTAGAATGTTCTTGTCAAGTTGGTTTTATTTTAAGAAATGCAGAAATAGAACCTAGATTTTTCTGTTTGGATTACTTTGTTAGTTTTACGACTTCACCTCCTTGTAAACATATCCTGGGTTGGTAATCTCTATGTACTCTACCCGACAGACATTAACGTTTTTAATAAACTACCTAATACCTCGACGTGTGTTTCGCGTGTTTAATGTAACCTTATGTTCGGTGCTGTGATTTACATTCGTGTGTGTGCATGTGTGTGTGTGTGTATGTGTATGCGTGTACGTATATATGTGTTTATATGGATGTATGATTGTGGGTATGGGTGTATATTGCGTGTACATATATATATATATATATATGTATGTATGTATGTATGTATGTATATATGTATGTATGTATATATGTATATATGTATGTATGTATATATGTATGTATATATGTATGTATATATATATGTATGTATATATATGTATGTATGTATATATGTATGTATATATATGTATGTATCGCATAAATGCGAAACAAGGTGGAAAAAATAGTACTCGAATACAAGAGGTAGAGTAATATGCTTTATTGAAAAGCAGCAAAAATACCACAGAAGCTGTTACTCAGAGTTTCGCGTTCCCGTTCGTTGGACAGTTTAGTTGCTGCTTATCGATACAAAGTCCACTGTCACACACACACACACATATAAACAGCCAAAACCATACACACATATACGCACATACAAATTCTATTATTACACACATATACACAGACCTGCGCGCACGCACATACCCACACATTCACATACTTCCTTCTCTTGCACTCTCGTGTCTTAGAAAGAACTTTTACTTCACCCATTCCCTTCCGGTTAATTCAAAATATAACCACGTGTGTATCGTTGGCGATTTTCTTCCTCCGTCTTCCCTTCTTTTGGACTTTCCACTTTTTCTGAAGAAGAGCTTTGCTCGAAACGTTAAATCCTCTTTCTTTCCTTTCCTGAGCGTCTGATAATACAGTACTTGTACCACGTCCTCGCGTTGTTGTTTTTTCTTGTTTGTTCTTCTTTGTTTGGATTCACTATATATACATATATATGTATATATAAAGAAGACCACTAGGTGGATGGCTAATGTGCTAGAAGAAGATCACATGTAATGCGTCTACTAAGACCGAATTGTTAATATTAATTAATATCCAATTTTTTACCTTACTATTTTAATTTAATTATATATATATATATATATATATGTGTACATGTACACGCCACATATACTCATATACACATATATACATACATACGCATATATATATATATAATATATATGTGTATATGAGTATACGAGTATATGTGTGTGTTTTTAGTCATGCTACTTACCGTTCTCTGTAACATCCTACTTGTTACGTTTTAAGACATCAAACGTATTATTATTACATCCATGATATCAAAGAAAGATTGCAATGGGGACGGGTGGAGGTGCCGTGCAAAATAATTTGGGGGTATTTTATTACATTTCGGTGGTTAGATCAAGTCTATATTCCATTTCTCTTGAATTTTTTTCATCCAAAATTTTTCGGATTTTAGTAAAAAAAAAAAAAAAAAAATTGATCTTTGAGAATTTCAATCATTGGACTGCAGCCATGTTAGAGCCCCGCTTGGAAAAGTTTATTCGAAATAATCGAGCCCAGTACTTATATTTTTGTTTTAAAGTCTGGTTACTTAATCTACCGGTTTCTGTTGTCGAACCGCTAAGTTACGAAAACGTAAACAAACGAACACCAGTTATCAAACGGTTATGGTAGGGAACAAGCATATAATGGAGTTTCGGGTAGTTTCCGTATACCAAATCCACTAACAAGGTTGGGCTATAGTAAAAAACACACAAGGTAGTTCGGCGTTCTAACGAGACACGTTATTTGTATATAAAAATTGCCTTCTTTAAGACAATACAGTGTGATATGGAGGGATATTTGACTACTATTTCTACCAGAAACAGCGACGACATGGAGACCAATTAAAAGATTTCCCTTTCCTCGCGGGCTTCGGTAACAGAAGCTTAATTCCATCGTTGCCGAGACATCTATCAATTGTCACCATTATCTTTAAGCAAGTTCTTTTTTATCAACGCCGAATCATTGATACAAAGAAAGGTTTTCAGATACAGTAACGAAACGATAATAACGACTTAGTTGCGTCTAACTTATTATCAAAATTGTTTTTTGTTTTTTTCAAACTGTCTATCAACGATCTTCAAATATCTTTCTTTATATATTTATTTATATATATTTCTCCTCGAAGATAAAAAGTTATTTTAACTAATCAGGGCGGTTTGTTTAGAAATGTAATACTTAGCTACGCGTTTCTTGCCCTCCCAATATATTTATCCGGTATCTATCATATTATACATATACATACATATATATATATATATATATATTCCTCTTTTAAGTCTGGCTTCTTGTGCATCAACCACTGCCTTTCGTACCGTCAATGGCGAGAAATAGAGATAACGGTTGAACCGCAAGGTGATCGTTACAGCCAATATACCCCACACATCAGCACTTTACTGTGTTGTTGCATGAATTATTATTATTGCATAATGTCCCAAGATCAATTATATTAAGCTATGACGAAACAGTTGTTAATTGAAATAGTAAAATGACTTCATCAAGCCATCTTTTATATTTGTCATTATAAAAATTCTTTGGATAATTTGAGTTTCAGATATTTACATGATAGAAGAAACAATCTCCAGTTTACAATTTTGTCAGCCACTATCCGTGGATGAGCTTAATTATTGGGATCTTTTTTAAAACGGGGGCCACATTTTTCATTAACGAAACACTTTGAAACTTGGAACACTGGTAGAATGTGTCATATAAAACATCTTTTTCTCTTAGTCTTCTTAAAAAAAAAAAGAAATCCCTAAGTTATTCCATGTTAAAGTTGTCGTATTTCTGTAATTTCAACCAATCACTGACGTCCATTCAGCCGATATACATTAAGTGCCAACTACATAAACAAACGATTCTGAAACAATTAACCCCAACCCTAACCGTAGGGTTAGGGTTAAAGCAAATTTAAAATGAAAAAAGCAAATAAAACGAAGGTATGGAGATTAAATACGCTTTACATCGCTTAATCAGCCAAAGGAGTAAATGTAAACAACTGAATACTTGTCAGTGATTGGTTGAAATTATCGAAATAAGACAATTTTTTACATGAAATAAATTCGAATACAAAAATATTTTTCTGTTCTATAACACAAAATAGATAAGTATATGAAGTTTGAAAGTCTTTCCGTACCAAAAACACTATGTAAAACATTAATGAAAAATGTGGCCCCCGTTTTAAAAAAGATCCAATTATTGTAAACACCAGGGTCAAACAACACAATGAAATTGTAATTATTGAGTGAGAGAGCAGCGCATGCCATCAAAGTGACACTGGGGTAAAATATATGAAGCGTAGTATACCCATCATGACTACCCGTCTGATAAAGGTACACCAGGCACATGCATCATCAGAACCATAAATACATAACATGGTGATCTTATATCAAGATAAACAGCGCGTCTTATGCAAGAATGTTTTTGACTGTGACTTTGGAGTTTCGGACAGCTAAGCCATCATTGGACTAACTCTTATGCATTGCAGTCTGATGATGGCTTAGCAGGCCGAAACTTCGAAGTCACTATCAGTAACATTCTTGTATAAGAAATATATATATATATATATATATATATATATATATATATATATTATAGAGATAGATAGATAGATAGACTGATTGATAGAGGGGAGCAATGAAAATGAGATGGTATATATTTTTACGCTTTGATACACAGAACACACAAAGGGGGAGAGAGACCAAGTGAAATTCGAACTTCAGGAAAACATATGGTACACAATGTTTATTTATTTACAATGTTCCTCTCGCCTATTTATGTAATCACATGTATGTAATCACCTGTTGGTGCCAATAGTTTTGGCACTGGCTAACAACAAACCATTTTCTCTCTCTCTCTCTTTCTGTGTAATTCTTTTTCTTGTTCATAGACAGACACGTCTAACAGAATGCAAGCACGTCCCCTCCCCACCTATTCACACATTCATGTGCATACATATATTCATACATATATACATAAATACATACATACATTACATACACATGCAAATATATACATATAAATATATGTATATTCATGTTTATGTGTTTGTATATATAAGCAGGATACAAACACACATATATGGACATGGATATATATAGCGGCTTTCTCTCAATTTTTGTGCACATTATATATATATATATATATATATATATATATATACCAGAGTAAGCTCATAAATGTGAAACAAGGTGGGCTAAATAGTACTCGAATACCGGAGGTAGAGTAATATACTCTATTATTAAAGTTGCAAAAACATCACAAAATATCTCCAAAATACTGCTACTCAGAGTTTCACGTTACTGTTCGTCGGGAAGATTCAGAATCACATCTGCCCGACGAACGGGAACGTGAAACTTTGAGTAGTAGTATTTTTTTTTTTTTGTGAAAATTTGTGATATTTTTGCAGCTTTGATAATAAAGTATATAAATGTATGTGTGTGTGTATGTATGTCTGTATACTATGTATGTACGTATATATATATGCATATGTATATATATATATATATATATATATATATATATATATATGTATAAATAAACAGAAAAAAAGAAGAAAAAAAACAACAACGCAAGGACGTGGTACATGCAAAGTATTAACAGACGCTCAGGCAAGGAAAGAAAGGTAGTTTTACGTTTCGAGCAAAGCGCTTCGTCAGAAACAGGAGACAGAGTAAAAATCGCCAACAATTAGTTACATTTTGAAACGCGCGCGCGCGTATATATATATATATATATTTTTTTGTAGGATTCGTTAGAATCAAGGTATTTTGATAACGACATCAAGTTAGGGGTCGAGATCTGTGTATGTATCATATACAGACACGCATATATCAATGAACATACATCGGCGATCTTTACCAAAGATTGGCCTTTTCCGTAACACCCGCACGATCTTCACTACGGTGTTAGGGTTAGGGTTTTAGTGTCAGGGTTAGGGTTGGTGCTTAGGGTGAGGGTTACGGTTAGGGACGGAATTCCCTAACCCAAACCCTAACCCTAACCCCTTCAAAATAAATCGCGGTCTCTGTATGTCTTTCGCTCTTATGACGTCGTTTTCCTGTTTCTCTCCAACACTTTTTACGGAAAACGCCGATATTTAGGACTCGTACCGTAAGATCGCCTGTATCTCTATATATGAATTTTACCTAAAAGGTTATTTTTTATATGCTGGCCACTGATAAAATTCATTAATTTTAATCATTTTAGTCTTTAACTATGTTTATATATATATATATATATACATACATATATATATTATATATATATATATATATATATATATATATATATATATATATATATATATATATATTATGTACACATGCAAGAAGGGAAGTGTGTGTGTATCAACATTAAATTACACCCGGTCAACCGGTAAATGGCCGACGTACAAGATATGTAGTTTGAATTCTGTAGGCGGGTTCTGTTCGCTTTTCTGTCTTATGTTAGACTTGTAAACTCATAATTCACTATTATATCATGTAAACAAAATCTTAACCGCCTACACACAAATACCCATAACATATACACACTTCGACATGCAGTAATTCCTCGGTACACCCAGAAAAGAAAATGGCGTTTAAATGTTTAACATTGATGGCAAAAACATGGAAACCATTGCTACAACAGATATGCTTTCGCTCTCTCTCTCTCTTTTTTTTTTTATTTCTTTTCGTCTCTTATTCTCTCTCTGTGTTCTTATTTCACGTTCTCTCTGTCTTTCTCTCTCTCTCTCTCTCTCCGTTCTCTGTTCTTTCCTTGCCCCTTCCGTCTCTTTTCTGCTTTCTCTCTCTGTCTCTCTCTTCTCTACTTTCTACTTTTCTTTCCCTCTTCATCTCTCCTCTCTTTCTCTCTCCTCTCTCTCTCTCTCTCTCTTTCTCTTTCTCTCTTTCTCTAGCTTCATTCTCTTTTGTTTCTCTTCCTCACATTGCACTGGCGCAGAAGAGCTGTGTTTCTTTCTCTCAATCAATCTCCCTCTTTTCTCTCTCTCTCTCTCTTTCACTGTTCTTGCTCTCTTCCTCCCTTCTCTACTCTATCTCTCTCTCTCTGTCTCTCTCTCTCTCTGACTCTTTCGTTTATCGTTCTGTTATCAAATGCAAGTCCACCCTTGAGCACGGCTAGAGACATCACTTGACCAGCACTGCTCTGCCTGCCTCCATTCCACCACGCAACTCAATTCGCTGCCCTCCTTATCTACTGGTACCCTTCTACATTACGACTACACCTGTATTGGGGTGGCCCAACACCTCGGTCTCCAGCTGTGCGAGCTGCACAAATGTCGCTACAGAGCTATAGTAGACGAATTTGGGCTGCATCCTTTATCTTGTACCCTTAGCACGGACCGATTCCCCCAACACGTTAGGAAGGGGCCTTGATATGGCTGACCTCCCATCTCAAGTTGAGATAGGATGACCTGCCACAAGCGTCAGCTCCGGAAATGTGGTATTGTGCATCGAGGATTTGTCCCCCAGGGCCAGGCCATCAATCGAGAGTTCTACCACGATGTTTTGAAACATTTGAGGGGGGACATTTGATGAAATCAACCGGATCTGTGGAGTGCAAGGAATTAGATTTCACGGCAACAATGCACCCTGTCACCGAAATCTCCTCAACTGTGAGTTTCTCGCCCAAAACAGCATGGAATTGCTTCCGCGCCCACCCTATTCACGGCCAATTATTTTGTTGTTGTTTTTTTAAATCCATCACCTCCTTTTGGCCATCCCATTATTGACCCCACTTTTGTTCACACCCCACCTCCGACCCCAGAGAATCACTGATTTAAAATTATGCAAATAAACAAGAATTATATTTGACAGAGTAACCTGAATGCTAAAGGGTTGAGAAATTTGGTTCCCTTTCTCCCAGAAATTGAGAGCTGTCTCATGAGATCATGAGCAGCTTTGTCCACAAAACCCTCTTGCGTCCATCTCTATGACATAGACTTTAATTTAGAAGCCAGATTCTCTCAGTCTGGTGGCTAAACTGTTATATTTTTCAGTCTTGTAGACGAGGGCTTCCTTCATTCTCCTTTCATATAGCACAGTGAATTCAAACAGAAGTGATTACAATGTCTTGTCTCATACTATTTTTGTTGATGATGTAGGAGTCAGTCTTCCATTTGAGTTCTGAAGTCGGTGTTATCAAGTGGCTTTCTTCAGCAGATTTCAGCCTTGTGCATATTGTAGAAGAAGAGATATTATTACAAGCGGGGAAGGAGTGAGGTATACAAAGATCTGTTTGCGTGGCTGAGTGTTTGTCTGTCTGTATTTGAGTGTTGTAAATATTTATTTGTTTATTAGTTTATTACGTTTTTTGTATACATTTGCGCGTTAAGTCAGTGACCTCTTGTTTTGGTGGTGCGATGGGGAAGCAAATAACAGATGGCTTTCGGAAAGCATAGCACCATAAACCTTTGGGCTCCTGTAATGCTGGTGGTGGTGGTGGTAGTAGTAATGGTGGTGGAGGGTATAGTGGTGGTAGTGGTGACAATAGTACTTATGGTAGAGGTGGGGTGGTGGTGAAAGTAGCGCTGGTTTAGGGTGGTGGTGGTGGTGGAGGAGGAGGAAGTAGCGCTGGTTTATGGTGGTGATGGTGGTGTTAGTGGTAGGGGTATTGGTGGTGGTGATGGTGGCGGTGGTGGTGATGGTGGCGGTGGTGGTGGTGGTGGTGGTGGTGATAGCAGCAGTAAAGGTATTAGTGGTGGTGGTGTGATGATGTTGATGGTGGCAGAAGTGTCCATTCTCTTTCTCGTTTCCTTTTTGTTTGTTTGTTTGTTTTAATGACATAGAGGTTGAGCGACAGTACACCTGAACATATTACATTTTGGTGGGGTGGGGGGGTCTTCATGAATTGTGGGAAAGAAGGAAAAATCTTATCCATCCATATTCTCAGCCTGCTATTCCTGAGAATAGGTAGAATCCTCAGGCACCTTCTCCATAGACTTTCTGGCTGGATTCCCAAGCTTAACCAATCGAGACTATGGATATTACCGGAACATATCATTCTTGGTCTACTGCTAAATATCCTGCCACTTGGCTCAGTTTGAAGAATCTGTCTTGTGATACTTTCTCACAACCTTGTGAGGTATCTGTCACTGCCAAGGCCAAAAGAGGCTGAAATCACATGATGTAGTAGTCCTGGCAGTGGAAGTAATGATGAATATCTGCTGCTGATGATAGCTATGATGTACTTTTATGCACCCAATAACCATATGAGAGTTTTTCTCAAGGTAAATTAAATTGATAAATTAAGTACCAGTTGCATACTGGGATCGATCTAATTGACTGACGTCCTCTCCCCAAATTTTGGGCCTTGTGCCTAGAGTCCTTAATCTATCCGGTGTCTGGTGGCGCATTGGGCAGACAACAGTCTTCACTGATCTCTATCGGTAGCCTCTCTCTCGATGTTTTCCCATTTTCTGTTTATTACTGCTATGTCTGCTTTGAAACGATCTGCGCCGTGTTGTTTTTGGTCTTCCTCTCTTTCACTTTCCGCCAGGTGGTTCCCATCTAAATGCTGTTTTGGCGTGACGTTGGTCTGGCATGCGGGAAAATGTGCCCGGCTAGTCTCATTCTCCTCTCTGCCACGATGTCTTGCAGCCTACTTGACTGTGCTCGCTGGAGGACTGCAGCATTTGTGATGTGGTCACGATAGGAGATCTTCAATATTTTCCGCAAGCACCTCTGATGGAATACATCCAGTTTCTTGGATATTGTGTCTAGAGTAGAAAAGAATATTTACATGCTGTAATGACAGACTCGTTATCACACTGGACAAAATGCTGAGCAGTATTCTGTTCATTACATTGTGGGTTCAAATGCTGCCAAGGTCTACTTTGCCTTTTACCCTTTTGGATGCCGATGAAATAAGTACCAGTAGAGTACTGGGGTCAATGTAATTGGCTCACCCCCTCCCTCAATATTTTCATGCTGTAAGGCAGCCAGCTGGCAGAATCGGTAGTATGTGGGGCAAAAGGCTTAGTGGCACTTCATCCATTTTTACGTTCTGAGTTCAAATGCCATCAAGGTCCACTGCTTTTCACCCTTTCGGGACCGATAATATAAGGAACAGTGGAGCACTGGGATTCATGTAATTGACTTCCCCCCCACTCCCCCAAAGTTCCTGGCTTTGTGCCAGAATTTAAAACTAATATTTACATGCTATTTTGATTCCCACTCGTTAGGCTGTGAGTCTGAGTCTTGGAGCCATGCTGTGTGTCATTGCATCGTTAAGCAAAGCATTTTATTTCACG
>NC_142954.1:22564018-22569018 GCF_046866305.1 Octopus bimaculoides | reverse complement strand
GATAAACAAGTTCACCTAGGACATAGGTTTGACGACTACAGCTTTTGAGCCAAGCAGCAAACTCTTTGCCAAAACACCACTCATTAGTCACAGATCATTCTTGGATTTTGATGTACTGCCCTATATAGTTGTTGTTGTTCAGCTCCAGTCCCACTTTTAAAAGAATCATTATTATTTATTACATTATTCCAGGGCTTACAGCAATAGTGTCTTGTTTTTTTAAATTTTTAACTTAAATAAATCTAATCCTTATGCCCAAAATTAATCTAATCCTTATTCAATTAACACTCTTCAATTAGCCCATGTTAATCTTAAAACAAACTCATGACTAATGAAACTTTTAATCAATCATCATGTTCCTGTATTGGATGGCCTTGTTAATTCCTAATATCATTTTTCTTTTTCTGTCCCTCAAACCTTAGTAAACCCATTATTATATAAATCCTATACTAATTTTTTTCTTTTTTTCTTCACATTATAAAAATATAGCTTAAATTTATGTGTCTTCAAAATAGTATTATTATATATATCAGCTAAAATTTTAAAATCATTTAAAAAATAATTCAAAATAGTTTTCATGAACCCAATATACTTAATATCCTTAGACCTTACACCTTATCTATAGCCTTGAAATTCAATACTGACATTACTTCATGATTTTTGTATAAACTAACTTCATTTCAATGTTAAATCTCTTAACGCGGACATTTTCATTTCATTTTATTGTTATTAACATACCTCTTATTGTTAAAATATTGTTTAAACTAATATTGATGTCTGTAAAACAATACTGATGCTCTATTCAGACTAAAGAAAAAGCCCTGTTTGACCTATATACCTAGGGTTTAATTCCTCAACATTTTGATAGTAGTAAAAAAAACCCAATCTATAAGAGTGTTACCACTCTGATCAGAGAAACCTTTATATCCTTTATAGCCATGTCCATGCATAATGCTTACACCTTCCCTTTCCTTAGAAGTGATTGTCCCTTATACTATTACTACTGGATAAGAGACAATAAAATCAGAGACAGAATTTTTGCCTAGAACCAATTACTAGCCTGATAGACTTGGCTATGTCAAGATGGATTTTTATGTATTCTTCCTCCCACTTGGGAGGAAAAATATGTCTATTCTACTGTAATTTTCTGCATTTTCGTGCAGCTGAAGATTGCTCTATATATTGCATTTAATGTAATGCTCACATTACTTAAATAAATGGAGTAGCATGAAACGTGCGTACTGCAACCATCTTTAAAATCCTTGTTGCTTATTTTGATTTTTTGATCACCTAGTTTTTGGAATGGTTTTTAATTAATACCATACCATACTATATTCTGGTGCCTAAACATAAGTACCATATTCAATTTTTGAATCTAAATCTAAACCTTTATATATATATATATATATATATATATATATATATATATATATATATATATATATATATATATATAAATAATGTGGGTTTGTGTGCTTATCTATGTATACGTATGTAAGCGTGTCTCTATCTATCTATCCATCTATCTATCTATCTATCTATCTATCTATCTATCTCCCCTCTCTCTCTCTCTCTCTATATATATATATATATATATATATATACATACATACATGCACATATAAACATACATGTATATGTTTATATACTTGTATGCACACACACACACACAGCTCTCTCTCTCTCTCTCTCTCTCTCTTTCTATATATATATATATATATATATATATATATATATATATATTCATTTTTTGATTACTTGCCAACATGTTTTGTTTGATGTGTTGAACATAAGGAAACTAACCGCAAATCTCTAATTCTTAACCCAGATTGAAGGTGTTTTGTGAACGCACACACACACACATCTCTCTCACTGTATGTTATATTCTACGTCTGAATGTCTATCCGTCTGTTCATGATATTCACATCTCTCGTTCGCTCTTTCCCTCTACCTGTCTACCTGTCTATCTACGTTTCTATCTATCTATCTATCTATCTATCTCTCCTCCTACGATCCCTTTTGATCGACACCACCAATTTTTTTTTTTTTTTTTTTTTCCTTCCTTCCCCCTCCCAAAAAGAAAAGCTCTACATTGTATTTGTCCCATCTTCGTTGAGCCCTGTGTGGCTAATAAAAGAAATGTATCTATCTATCTATCTAACTATCTATTTATCTAGCTAGCTAGCTATGAATGTATGTATTTATTGCTTATCTGCCTGTCTATTTTATCAAGCTATCTATCTTGTTATTTATTTATTAATCTCTCCCCACTCTCCCTATCTATCTGTTTATCTATCTATCTATTTATCTACCTGTCTATCTGTCTCTCTGTCTGTCTGTCTATTTATCTACCTGTCTACCTTTCTTTGCTACTGAGTATCTATCATCTCTGTCTAGCTAAAACTTTTGTCTGTCTTTTCCTTGCACACGCTTATAATACACACACACACACACACACAAGCAGAGATACAAATACTTGTGTGTTTTTGACTTGTATCTATATGTCTGCCTCATTCACTCTCTCTCTCTCACACAGATACATATATTCGCGCGCGCGTTTGACTAATTGTATCTGTCTGTTTCATTCTGTCTCTCTTTCTCTCTCTCTTTCTCTCTCTCTCTCTTTCTGTCTATCGTAATTCTTGCCCCCCTTCAACTTTTCATCTTTTCCTCTTATTTTTTTGTTCTTTCATACCTTTCTCTCCGTACAACAACCACTCTCTCACCTGTTATCTCTTATAAATCCCCCCCCCCCTCAATTAGTCTTTCTCTCCTATTCTTCGTCCTTCTCTCTTTGTTATTTTCTCTCTTTTTTTCTTTCTCTAAAAATCCTCTCAGCCCTTACTCTCTCTGTCTTTCGTTCTTTGTATTAAAGCTGGGGTTGACGGACTTTGACCCGTTAATGGAACCGTTGATAACTTATCATCCATCCCGATTATGTAAATTTATGCGCAGGCGTAACTGTGTCGAAAGAAATTTGCTTCCCAACCACATGGTTCCGGGTTCAGTTCAACTTGCCCAAAGTGACACTTTGGGCAAGTGTCTTCGATAACCATGGGCTGGCTAAAGCTTTGTGAGTGGATTTAGTAGGCGGAAACTGAAAGAAGCCCATCATATATATATATATATATATATATATATATATATATATATATATATATATATAATCAATGCAGTACGATCGTTTCATGCAACTCCATTTAATTGAACAATGCAATCATTACATCAATTTAAATGCAGAGTAATCCCTTAACTTAGCGGTTCGGCAAAATATATCGATAGACAAAGTACCAGGCTTAAAAAGAAAGCAAGTACTGGGGCCGATTCATTCGGCTAAAATTTCATCAAGGCGGTGCCCCTGCATGGCCGCAGTCTAATGATTGAAAGAAGTAAAAGATAAAAGAAGATACAAAAAAAAAAAAAGCCACGAACATTCCATTCCCAAGAGATATCACGAAGGTAAATTAAAAAACAAACCAAAAAAATGGCAATGGTTTATTTTGAATTCTGCACGAGAAAAGAAATTCGAAAAAAAAAATGGAAAACTACAATAAAAAAAATATCTAATCTCCGTTCTCTTTTTCTTGAAGAAGACAATTTTGATATGTTTGTTATTTTTAGAAAATGGATTAATTGAAGAATGAAATTGCATTCTCGCGTTTCATATATTCTATTCTACCTGTCTTACGTTTTTCATTGTTTCTTTTTTTTTCGTTTTCATTTTGGGGAATGGCGAAGTGGAACGTTGAACAATGATGTTTCCTCTGTTCTCTCAAATCTAATTACCCTGTGACATTCTGCTTTTTGACTCCGACATTTTCATTTATTTATTTTTAATAACACTACATATTTTGTTTAGGCAAAATAAAAGTTAAATCAGTTTAAACAAAATTGAAACTAAAGCATCAAAATACGTTTATAGTTTTCTAAAGACATTAACATAAAAATTAAAAGCAAAAAAAAAAAAACAGAACAAAACAAAAACATTATTCACATTTTCTCTTGTTGCTTGTCTTTGACAGTGGTGTATATTACAGTAAGTGTCGCCCGAGTCGGCCCTTGAGTTCGCTTGAGTTCCCTTGAGAGGGAGGGAACCAGAGACATTACAATTTATTAATTGAACTCGATTGACATTAAACTTTTCCCAATATGCTCACATACATAAACAGAGGGAGAGAGCGAGAGGGAAGGGAGGAGGACAAAATTATTTTCCCTTTCGTCATACACGTAAATATTAACAGAGATGGTGAGAGAGAGAGAGAGAGAGATAGAGAGTGGGAGTGAGAGAACGAGAGTGGGAGTGAGAGAACGAGAGAAGCATTAAAACGTCTGATGTCAAATAAGTCATCGTCGAATCAACGACGCCAAATAAGCATCGCCAAAGCGACTATGTCAAAACGTCTCACACCCATGCTATTAAGCTATCGAAAGATGTAAATGTGTCTTTAAGTAAATTACGCAGCATCCGTCCATACAGCTGGCAAATCTGCGAGTGTATATACCCAAGGAGTTGACGAATTCTCCAAGTTCCTAAAAGTATCAACTATCACTTCCATCTTGTATTCCAAACACATGATGAAACAAGCCTTCTCCAACGGCAGTTTTATGACCTAAGAAAAACTATTCTTGGTTTAAGACCAGAAAAATCCCGGTCTTTGGCACACTACCATTACCTTCTAAACTGTATCGTTTATTTATTGTAGTCATTGGATTGCGATCATGCTGGAGCATCGCCTTTAAAGGTTTAGTCGAACAAATAGCGTCATAGCAATATTTATTTATTGTTCAAGTCTAGTACTTATTCTATCGGCCAGTTTTTGATGAAGCGCTACGTTACTAGGATGTAAACCAACCAACAACGTTAGCACGCCGGGCGAAATGCTTAGCGGTATTTTGTCTGTCTTTGTGTTCTGAGTTCAAATTCCACCGAGGTCGACTTTGCCTTTCATCCTTTCAGGGTCGATAAATTAAGTACCTGTTGCGTACTGGGATCGATCTAA